>NW_009200956.1:47742-60951 GCF_000690835.1 Fulmarus glacialis | reverse complement strand
CCCCACCCCCCTTTTTTTTTTGTTTTTGAACTCAATGTTGTTTGGGGAAGATTTCATTTTGGGAAGAGAAAATTATTTTTTGGTGTTGAAAGGAGATCTGTGGGGCTAACTCTATACAATACCCGGCTGCTGACTGCATAATGTATATGGTTTTCCTAAACCTGGGATCAGTTCTTTAGAATGTCCATATTCTAATATTAGCTTTTTCAGAAATGTGGCCTTGGGGGTAAATGCAAGCTGTGCAAAGGAGCTTGATGCATAGATTTTTGTGTTACTGGTGACACATCTAGCCCCATAACTTGGAGTCATCTAGATATGACTAGGATCATGTTGGATCCCGTTACTTTCTGTTCTCTCAATGTGGAGAGCAGATTGCTGCTCCCATTTTTTCATACAGCTACCTTATATACACTTAAAAGTTATAATCCTGTTGTCCCTTCATCTGATTATCTAAGCAAGTCTATTTTTATATCTTCCCCAAGTTTCTATCTTCTAGACCTTTATACTTTCCTTCCTCAGGAATCTCTCCACTGATTCTGTGCCCAAAATTTGATATACCAGTTGAAGTCTTCCAAATATATTTCCCAATAACTAAGGAAACTTTAAGAGTATACTATTTCCATTACAAGCTATATACCAGTTTATGTGGTCCACATTGATTATTGCTTTTTTCATGATATCAAAACAGTTTTTAGTTGCTATTACATTTGTGATGCAGTATAACTTCTAGACTCTTTTCTGAAAACTTGTTACCTAGAGGCTTGTTCTCCCATCTCTATTTGTGTAGCAGGTTATTCTTGTTTAAGTGTGGAAACCTGTGTTTATCCTATTTTAAAATGCATCCCGTATTGTTTTTTTGTTTTTTTAGTTGATATTTTAAAGGTAATTCTGTTGAGCATGCTTAAGAAAATCTTTGGAAATTTTAGAGACGAATACTTGCATTTAAGCACAAAATCAGAAGGTATGCAGCTGATCAAATCTTTGTCTACCACACATGGTGCCAATGATTTCCATGTCTCCCTGCTGCATGAGCTGAAGTTCTTTCTTCTTGAATTCCCTTCAATATCAGATTATGCCAAGCAGTAGTCTTGCACAGCTGGGCATAGGCCATTGTAGAAGACTTGTGGAAAATACAAACAACCTTGTTGAACTAAAAATATAAACCTGGAGAAGGTGTACCATAATGAAAACTTGAGAAATGTGTGTGCTAATCCATATTCTGATAGATAAGCAGGAAACATTTCAGTAGAAGAATACAAAATTTAGCATTGGTGAGGTAGGGAAATAGCCCCACACTGGTGTACCAAGTAATTCTCAAGGGAACTACAAAACTTCGTATGACTGAGTAGTTTCTACAGTAAGCTTGACTTTTAAATGTATGGCTTAATTTTTAGAGTGTGCTTTTTAATTATGGAGAAATATTTTTTTCCTACTACTGGAAATAACTGAAAAGATCAGTGGGATGTATTTTAGTAATTGGTCTCCCTAAGGGAACCAGCAACATTGTACACTCTGTTCAGACCCATGTCAAATGTTGAACTGAAAGAAAATCTGCTGGGACATTTGACTGTGTTTGACTTAAATAATTTACTCATTACGCTGAAGCTTTAGTATATCTTGGGGAATCTTAAGAAAAAGGTATCCTTGGTAACATATACTTCTACTAACAGCAAATGTGAGTTAGTAGAGGCTGCAATTTTCAGTGTTAAAAAAACATTGAGTAGGAATTTAGGAATGAGACTATGCAGTCTGAATTATGAATAATTAGTTTCAGGTTACCTAATTCTGTTAGACTTTTTTGCAAATCAGAACAGGACTCTCTGCTCCAAATAAGCTGGAAACTAGTGTATTTGTTTTGTGTAAAGCACAGCCAAAAGGGCATATCTTGCCCTGAATCTGTCAGCACAACTTTCTGTTAGTAATGGAAATGGTATGAATGGGTCAAGGTACAATACGGTACATGTGCATACAAAATGTCTGTGCAACTGAGCATAGAAGTTAATATCCTTGAGTTGTTCTTTCTCCTGCATATATGAATATGTATGAATCTATTTCAAAACACATCTTTGTTCAACAAATCTTCCAAACTAGTCAGGAATGTAGTTGCCTGATGTCAAAAACTCTACCAGATTCCTCTGCAAGCTAATGAAGTTCAATAAGAGTAAAAAGCAATGATTTCTAGATCTTCCAAAACCATTATAAATAAATGAGACTAGGAGTTTTCAAATACAATCACTAAAGGTAGTTCCCATATAAGGAATTCTTCTTCCTTTCCTGATTAGGAAATAGCAAGATACTGAAAATCAGGCAGAGTGAGCAGGGGAAAAGGCCAAAATGTCAGAGGAAAAGCCATGGAAGATTTTCTTATAAGATCAAGGAGCTATTAACATGGATGAAGGATGGTCTTAAAACCCCTTTTTTCCTGTTGCAGTTTGAATGATGATCTAGCCAGTTTCAGTTCTCCAAGGCAAAGCTGTCAGCCGAGGCTGGGGAACTGTAAAATCAGAAGTGCTCACTCAATTACAATATGTTAATACTGCTCAGCTGCATAACATGGCCTGTGACTGCAGCTGATAGAGCAAGTGAGTAAAGACCAGCTACATTTAACGTAAAGAACATTTTTTTCTTCTTTTTATTTTCTTTTCCTTGCTGTAAGAAGGTGATCTGAGTATTTTATTCTAATGCTGTAGTACAGAGACTTACTTCCAGGATTATTCATCATCTTGATATATGCACTAGACTGGGGAAATTAATAACAAGACAACACTATGATTGAATTAAAAAAAAACAGACTAATCCAGTATTCTCTGCCAACACATCGGTGATCTATTCATGGAACAGCTAGTACAACAGTTTGTCTTCTGTAATTGTTTTCAGAGTGACTTGGTACACCCCTTACAAAAAAAGACTGGAGAATCATCTTTTACAAAATGCCGTACACATGTTGTTTAGCAGTCTGGTGTGGACCAATTCAGCCAAGAGAGGCTGGAATGAGACCACATAGACTCATTCTAGTCTCTACAGTTTTGTACTGCTGGTTCATGAAATTTATGACTCCTACATGAGCTTAATTCATTTTATGGTGAGAAATTGTTATCAGGCAACCAAGGAACACATCCATTATACCATACAGCCTATTATACTGTTTAATCCCCTCAGCTCATTACTACGGGAAACAGTCATAGAAATCATGTATTTTATTCAAATGTTTTTCTGTAGAAGCAAATAGCACAGTAAAGGTCACAGAGGAAATTCAGTGCGTACATGGGTGTGCCATTAGTTTATATGATACAGTGGTTGCTGTTGTATCATTTTGAAGATTTCTTTTTGTTTCTCAGGTGATTTCCAATCAATAATAAATTGCATGTCCTTAAGCAAAAGAACTCTGTAGTAAATAAAATTATTGTTGAACTCTTTGGTAAAAAAACTTTGTGATAATGATAGCAAGAATAATAATTTTTAAAATCTTGATTTTTTTCTCTTCATGCAATTAAAACAGTATTAACATAAAACAGAAAAATCATATAAAGGTCATAAGAAAAATGTTCTCTTCTAGAGAACACGACAGGCTGCAAATGGAATAACAGGCAATTGGGATGAATTTCCTCACTTCTTCTGCTGTATTGTTTTTGAAGATATTATTTGTCATTTGCTCAAAGATTTTTTTTTTTACTTGTACCTAGAATGGATATGGAGAAATGTTTTTTCTCCTTCAGCCTCTCTCTCATATACACAAATACATACACATACATATGAGCAGAGCAAATCTTCATCTTCTTATTCCCCCACTTTATTAAAAATATTATCAGTGGTTTGCAACATAGTTTTAGGAACTTGGTATCATTCAAGCTCTGGAACTTGGAGTACTTCTGCAAGTTTCTTTAAAAATGACAGGGAGCAGTTTGCTTCTGGGGAGTTGCTTGGCAAATAAGAAGGGTAGTCTTTATTATTACAAAGCTGTGGCCAGAATTATCTAGAGCAAATGTGAATGTATGTGCGCACACTAACATCTATTTCTATATTCCTCATTGCCATAGCATCTGTGTGCCTTATAGCATTCGACAGGCTTGTCTTCATAACACCTTTTTGAAGCAAGAGACTGCCTTTATTTCATTTCACAGGTAGAGGCTAAAGCGAGGCTTTATACCTTGCCTGATCTGACAAAGCAGCCTGGGGCAAAGCAGGGAACAGGGTCTGACCTCCCAAGCCAGTTGCTCTAACCTGCAGAGCAGAGGTTGCAGCTCTAGCAGAGTGGGACTCTTGCCTGATTCATTTGTCAGCTGAGCAAGTTTTTGCAGCAGGATTCATCTTATTGTTGTAAGACAAAAGACATTTTGAATCTGGGTTCCTAGTTTAAAAAAAACACATTGTTTAATGTTTAAACATTGTTCTTCTTTATAGTTGTCCAACAAGGACAAAAAATAGAGGGAGACATTTTTGTCTCCTCAAATCCTCTGATGTGGAGTGTTAAACTGCTCAGACCATCTGTATGATGCCTAATCAAAAATGATTTACATCTCTCAGCAAGGTGTGAGAGGGAATGTTGGAAAAATTAATTTTTATTAAAATAAGTGAGACCTACTTTGTCTTGCTGTGGAACGGAAAAAATAAGGAATGAAAGCATACTTTTTACAGACCCTTGTTTAAAGTGACAAATGCCTTACCTCCAAAAGTACCTACAAATGCGCAATTTCATTATATCTGGGAGAAATACTGAGCTCTACGCAATGTCCCATTTTTTGAAGGTCTCCTTAAGGGCTTTTGTATAGCTTAAGGGCTTAAATATAGTCTTTATATCCACTGAAATAAATAAAAGGGATCTCACTGACTTTTCATGTGCTGCAACAGGCCCTAAAGTAGAGAGAAAACTATGAATCCTCAGGTCCTTTAACCAAAACTGAATTTATCTAAAGCACTCCTCCAGAACATACCCTTTACTCATCTTCTGACTGCCCAGAGGTAGTCAGCTTTGGTTTTCTCTCCTTCCCTTTGAACTCAGGGAACTCTCTTGCCTTCTAGCATGTAAGCTGATAGCTTGTCCCACATGGTAAAGTTACGTCTGAGCTCACCGCAGGTTTTATTTTCACAAAGCAGGATTTTACTTTGTGTGTTGCAGTGTTTAGAGATAAAGTGGAGGCTACAGCAGAAGAGCCACCATGAAGCGCAGGGTCCTGAACGTTGCTCCAGCAGACCTGCAGTACACAATGTCTGCAAAACAGACCATGTAAAGCTCAGAGAGAAAGCTTGCATGGAGAAAATAGGGGAATCAAAAGATGGAACAAAGCACAGAGGAAAATGTGCAAATTAAAGCTACCAAAAGCCCTTTAATGTATGTACATAGCAATTTACATTAGCCAAGTAAAATCTGAAGCTGGAAACCAAGAGAACGGGTCTGAGAATCTGAGATCCACTCAAAGAATATATAAAAACTGACATAACTGATATATAAAAAACCTGAATAAATCCAGGATCTATTTTATTGAGATTTTTTAAATTGCTCTGTCCAGAATAACACAGCTTAGCTGGTATCCTGAGTAACATGCAAAAAAAGGGTGTGCTTCTTGATATTGAATTGATATCTTGATATTGATATTCTGTTCTAGGACATCTGAGAGTAGGGGGTAAAACTGCTTTGCAGAATCTTTGCTTTGAAAATTTCACTCTTTTTTTCCCTCATTCTTAACTATGCCAAGAATCCATGTTTTCGAGGTATTGCTCCCATAAATTATTTTTCCCTCAGGGAACTCTCAATTTATTGAAGATAAAGAATTTACTGGGCACCAAATATTATGTTCACCTTTTTCTAGAGCAGTATTTGAGAGGATGACCCACAGTTCCTCTTCTCCTCTTCTCTGCCCTTCCCAGTATTTCAGCTTTCAGTAGGAATCTTAGTGATTTTTGCTGCTATATTATCTTATCTTTTAGCCAGAACTAGGAGGGTATTTACTTTGAACAATATTTTTCTGCACCCGTGCCTTCCCTGTGTACCCAGTGTAACTTGTAATACTTGGTTCTTGTTCATACCACCTCTGTTTGGGGCTGTTTATGTGCTTGTTTTTTTTCTATACATGATCTAAATGACTGGAAATACAAGCTTGTGTGGCTATGTAGTTTCTGCCCTCAAAATGTATTTGCAGAAGCTTTTCTGGTGGTCATGAAAGAGCGTGTCAGCGCTGATCTCTGCAGACGTTGCATTTTGCTATAGGAAATTGCAGTGACGCAAAAAGGAACTTACATCTGTTTTATATATACATGTAGAAATGGTTGCATACTGCATTTTGCTATAACTGTGCATTTTCACTCATTTTCACGGATATATTTCTGGTTTTGGACATCTGAGAGTAGGGGGTAAAATTGCTTTGCAGAATCTTTGCTTTGAAGGTTTCACTCTTTTTTTCCCCCCATTCTTAACTATGCCAAGAATCCCTGTTTTCGAGGTATTGCTCCCATAAATTATTTTTCCCTCAGGGAACTCTCAGTTTATTGAAGATAAAGAATTTACTGCTTCTCACATTAAAATCAGTGCCAAATTTCTTCTGGGTTTGGAGAAAGCCCATACTTTGCTTTCTTTTGAATGGATTCTTTGCCAGTTCTTTAGAACATCTACTTTTCCCAGGTGTCACTTCGAAATGCACAAATTTCACCTGTAGAAACGATTGACCATTAGCTCAATTACAAAAGAACCAACTTCTTACCTTAGCATTTAATTAGCATTCCTTTTAGGATTTTTAATTGGAAAGGGTGCATCTTTGCTGAAGTTGACTTCTTTCACATTGTAACTTGAAAAGGTCACCCAAGTTAGTGCTAAAACGAGTGTAAATTGTATGGCTCAGTGACAGCAGAATGCAATACTCTGAAAGACTGTGAAATACATTAAAAAAAAAAAAAAAATCATATGAACAGAGAGAATGTCAGCAAAGGAATAAAAATGTGGACAGGAACTTTGTTTTCACCTGTCCACACACTAAATTTCACAATGTCCATCCTGGTGACCTTGGTAGAATCCAGCTTTCACTGTAGCGAGTGAGAAGACTCTTACAAAAATCAGATTTGGGATGGTTGAGGCTTTGTTCCTTGGTCTCTGATATATAGCTGAAAACAGGGATTATAGCTGTTTTGTGGAAGATATTCGCAGGAGGTGGCTTGAAACATCAAACACCCCTCGTTTGCATTTTAGTCTCTCGGCTCCTAGCATGAAAGAAAGGGTGAAGACTACATGAAAAGAGGTTGTTTGTCATATTTCTTCCATAGTGAAAGTAGGAATGGCAGAATGGAGTCTCTGGAGAGCTAAGACCCCTTTCTAGACACAGACTTCCAAACTAAGTTTAAGTGTTTGATATGCACTGCAAAATATTAAAGCTTTCTAAAGTTTTCCTACATGTATCCTAGAACAAGCACCTATAGTCTAGTCTCACTGACACTATTAGCTGGGTTGTATTGATAATATTTCTTCCATACATTTATGATTCTCATTTTCTCACTCCCCAGTCTTTTCTGTCATTTCTGTGCGTGCTTGTAATTCTTTTGCTCCCAGTGACACGGGTAGCATCCTCACAGCTTCTTCTACAGAAGGCACTCTCCTGCACCATGCCCGTACAGCTTCTGAACCTTTCAAACAACATCCCAGTAATTCATCCTAATTCTTACTGGAGATCTTGCAAAAGATTAATCTTTTTTTTCCCTTTCAGTAATGGCCAAAAGCTCATGTTCCAAAGCTGTTTATTTCCAAAATTATCTGTTGAAAAGATGATTAGAAACTTGAGAAGAACACAAAAATAAGCAGGATGAAAATCTGGTGGAGTTTAAGCTAAAGCTTCATAATTTTGTGAAATGTATTAGCTGATACAGGCACTTGTTGGTGTGTTGACGCTGAATGTTCCTTCTAGTTGCACATCTTCCCAGAAGTCTCACCACAGCAGCTAAACCTTGTCTTAAGCCTGAATTCATGTGAGAGTGTGGTATAACATTTTTAGAGCGTGTTGGTATGCTGGTGTTACCCAGAGGTTGCCAGCCTCCCTCTGCTAGTATGTGAAATCCATTTTCCTCTGCTGTTCTGAGTGGCCCAAGAGTAATAGCTCTGTGTGGCTCATGCCTCTGTTGCTAAGACTGTATTCTGCCACCCTTTCCATTTTATAGTGCCCGTTTCTTCATGTAATTCTGGTCATTTTAATGACAACCTTTCTTCTTATAATGTCAAATATTAAATTATCTGTTAAAGCAGTGTTTGGACAATTATATTTCTTCAGTTATATGTGCTAATTCAAGTTTTCTGCTGTCTCTTTTCTGACACTAGGTTTAATGTAACCAACGTTTAAACAGACTACAGGCTTCTGCTTAGTCCTCTTTTTCTTCTTATGGTTTATGCATAGCACTTCAAGGGAATCCTTTGAATGAGGTTAGATATTACTGTAAAGAGCTTTCTACATACAGTGAAATCCTTATCTCCTAGAACTTGCTTAGGTTACTGTCTCCCAGCATGTTCACAGTTTTTTCACCCCAGAAGATATTTTGCTGTCTTCTTCTGAAAGATTGAGCATCTTGAAAAAGTAAGAACTGTGTTTCTGAGTAGTAGCTACTATACAACCCTAATAATACCAATTTTTATCTTAGAGGGATTTTTTTCTGACAATCTTGGTACCAGTCATGTATTTTCTTCATTGCAAACTTAATCTTCATTCATGCTTTTGCAAATTCCATGTGGGCAGAATTTTAGCTTTAGTAGAGATTGTTAGTGTAAAGATTTAAAATTTGAGTAATATTCTCAGGATCTGGACTTCAGTAAATGCATCAGAGACTCCTTATCAATTGGTTTAGAAGTGCCACTAACAGGAATCATAAGCACATCATTTACTATTGATTCTGTCCTGATTAATTACATCAGTGAACAAGGTGGTGTGAGTAGGGAGCGAGATGCTGGTCCCAATTCAGTTACAAAGTTTTCTTCCTTGTTTTTCTGAGTAAGTTACTGGCTTACATAAAAAATGGGAAAACTTATGGTGTTTGTATATTTCTGGCAACCCAAAGATATTCTCTGAAGAGGTTTATATGGAACATTTTCAGTATGCCAGAAGCATGCCCTTCTCAATGCAAAATAATTGTTATTTTCCACAAAATCTCAATGCTTGAAAGTACAATAAAATAATTTTCATCTAGGAAAAAACATCAGAGAGGAAAATTTTCATCAGCTGTAGTGCATGTGTGAGTCTCAACAGTGTTTGACTCTTGAAATTGATAACTTCCCCGCTAAATGATTTCAAGACCTTGAACAAATTCCATAAAACAAGGTGTTAGTAGCTATTACCAACTATGTATGGTGTTTTGTAATTGTGTTTTAATAATGCTATTAATATTCACCAAGGTGAGCCGCGTTGAATGTGCTTGATAATATAGGTATTAGGTATTAGAATACCCAGCATGAACAGACTGAAATGAAGTAATTATCACAAACCTTACTAATTTAGCACCTGTACTCAAGCATTCATTTGCATTGCCTTTGAGTTATAACATTGAAGACAGATTTCTTCTTACTAAACTTGAAGGGCTGTGATACTATCTGAATCTACTGAATCACTATCTACTATACTGAAAAAATGTCAGTGAAAGAGTAAGAAACAGGCAGGAATTGATTCACAGACTTCATAGCTGGTTCTGTATCTACATTGTACTCATGGAAAATTTCAGTATCTTCTTTTGCAGCAATTTATTTGCTGTTATAGAGAAATTGGTCCTCCACTATGAAGATGCAGCTAGCTTTTTAGTACTAAAGTTTCTTGATAATTCCCATTATAAGTCTGTATAGTCTACTGCCTAAATATTCAGGCTGAAATTATATTTATTGACTTTTTTCTTTTTTGCTTTCCCCTAGAAAGCCCACCCAAATGCCAGTTTTAAAGTAAGGAGACATTTTTGTTGTATCCAGGATTTCCACCAGAGATCTGCAAGCGGAGACATTGCTGCTGGCTCTCTGGAACCACCAACTCTAGAAGCAGTAAAATCTCTACCCTTTGTCAGGTGAAGATCTGCCTGGTGAATGTGCATCACAAATACAGATTCTCGGATTTGCTATGTCCACATCTTGACTCTGCAGTAGGGAAGGAGACTTCTTCAGTTATTGCAAAGACGGAAGGAATGAGGAAAGAGGCAGTAGGGAGATAAGCAATAATCAAGGCAACTGAAACCTGCACTGAGAAATTGGATTCCATCCCTATCACAAAATTAAACCAAATTGATTTGGTGTGCCTCATTATTTTGAATGCCTGACTGGAGTCCTGAAATCTGATTTGCAGAAGTGCTGAGTGCTTGCAGCTAAAATGGAAACCAAGCTATCTTTTAAATATCTTAAGTGCTATATGCTATTGAATTCTCTAAAAAACCCCTAAGTTATAGATATTTTGACTTGGACAGTCAGTTTATGGATACCTTTGACTCTTATCTTGCTAGACTTCAATACTAAATTTTAGAGATTCTCTTTCTTCTCTCACAAGAATGAAACATGAATATGGGGTGCTTACATGCAGTAGCGGAAACCTCATTATTGTATGTATGCAAAATTAGGTGATAGGATAGTGTTTAGTACTGGACCATGCACAAAACATCAAGGAGAAAATAAATACTGAACTGATGTTTACGTAAATGAGCACCAACTTCTCATTAAAGTGAAAGGGTCTTTGAAAAAGAAAAAAAAAGGATGCAATCTTCAAACTGGAAACTGCATGTGTTTAGTTGAAATTGAAAGGTGTATGTCCACTGGTGTGAATCAAAGTTGTACAGTTAATTTTAGTTTTAAAATTTTAGTATTCTGGGATTTTGTCATTGTAAGCTTATTATTATTCAACTGATGTTGAACATAGAGTTTGCTATGTTATGTTGTAGGATGATTGGCTTGGAAATAGAATAGTTCTCTCTGTGAAGGTAATAAAATGTCCTGCTAAAGGGCTGTCCATAACGCCACTTGCTATTTGTTCACTTTTCTTCCATTAAATGTCTTCATAGGAAGTAATGGAGTCTTTCTTATGTATTGAAAGTGCTGTTAATAAGAAGATGGTTGACTCCAGTTGGCTAAATTCATCTGAAGTGTCACATTCAGAGAAGTATCCACCCCTTGACTGAGAAAGCTTTTGTTTCTCTATGGCTTCTTTTCTTTCCGAGGGGAGGACAACTAATGTTTCCATTAAGTTTCTGTAGGAGCTCCACAACAGTCTGCATGAGGGCGTGCTGAAGCAGACCAAGCCACACAATAGCTTTCTGTGGCAGCAAAGGAACAAATAGGGATTGTAGGACTGAACCCAAGGCTGATATGACACATATTGTTTCCTAAGGTTTATAATTTGCTAGCAGTGTTCAAAGCATGTGAATTCCAAATTCCTTTTGATGTTGCTAATGTCTGTCTTGGTGCGTAGAATAATTTGATTTACTTCAATAATAACAAAGCTATACTTGGGGCAACCTTAATCCTGTCTCTGTGTGTTTGCATTGGATATAGTCTATAGTTAGAGAATGATTTATTAAATTTTTCCTTGTATGTGTGGTAGAATGGAGACTGCATAGCTGTATCAATTACATAAGATACTGTTGGGGAATATTTTTTTATATTTTTGACTTCTAATCTTTTTTTTAACCACAATACAGATTAGAGAAACAATGTTGTAAAAATTGCTGTAAAATAAAATTAAAGATTATATACAACTTGTCATGCAAGAGCCTTCAGAGGAGATGCTCTTCTTTAATTTAGTGTTTAACTCACCCAGTTGTACATGAATATTCTAAGACTTTATACATTAGTAATATGTAAGATAACACTATCATCTGAAAGCTTTGCAGTACCATGGGTATAGCAGCACGAGATGAGCTATTCTTATCCTTACCTTTGTCTTTCAGGTAGAGAGCTGAACAGTTCAGCACAGATTTTCTTTTCTTTTCTTTTGTTGTTTAAAAACAATTGGAAATAGCAACATACTTTCAATGAGCCAAGTTGTTTTCACTCTTTTTGCATCCATGGAGCTGCACGAAACGTGATCTTTGCCCCGCTGTATTCAATAACATCATGTTGTGCATGTGTAGATAAACATAGGCAAATATGTATAACGTGCCTTTGCAGAATAGGTAGCACATCAAAGGTTTAGTTTTCTTTTGACACACATATACATCATAAAACATTAAAGGAAACCCTGCTGAGTGGTATTACTGCACATGCAATTAATGGTGTGGGAAAGCTGCTTATGGCAGATAATTTGCAAATCGAAGGCAAACAGAGTTTCATTTCCAAACTGTTAGCAGTTGCAATTGGAAATCCTGAACTTACTACTCTACTTACTATACTTTTTTATTGTGATAATGCCAAGAGAACCTGGTCATGGTTCCTCTTGTTTTTGACGTGCACATCTGAAGTATTGCTAGTGTTTGCCCCAGACAGCCTATAATCAGAGCAGCAACAAAAGGAGGCAAGAAACAGACAGCTTGGAAACTCACTGTATTAACAAATCCATTATGGTTAGAGTAATAAGCAGCTGCCATGCTACAACTATGGCAAGGAATCTATTACCTTTCTTTCAAAGTCCTTTACTGAGTATATGGATATATTTTTAATTACAACGGTAATTTATGCAGTTATAAATTAAAAATAATAAGCCCTGGAATGTCTGGAAATACGCTGGCGTAAGCAGAGCAAAGGGAAACAAGCCAAGAAAATAGTTTGCTCTGTGAAAAGTTTCATGTTTGCATCCTCTTCCCTCATTAGGAATAAACCTTAAGTGACTGGTAAAGGACTAACTGGGAGAGGACACATGTAGACTGTATGGCTAGCACATATTTCAGTGCTTCCATTAGTTCCTTTTTTAAAAACAGTTTTTTACAGGCAATACAACTAAACAGAGTGTTTCTTGTGTGGAAGATCCCCCTGTGTTCAATGGCTTTTACTGTAGATCTGAATGATAATGCATAAACAGTCTGGTAAAAGGTTTGGGGAGAAGAAAAGGTGGGTGTTGAAGTGGCCCAGGAACAGCAGGAGCATGGATCAACACAGAGCAGACAGTCCTTTTGTGTGTAGGTGTTTATTTCATGGTCCCTCTTGCTTTTTAAACCTTGTTTCTAATTGTGGTGAAGTTCAGATTTTTATCTCTCAGATGGCGCTTACGCGATATGGTATCTGTATGAAAAGTGTCACATATTTAGTACAATTTTGCTGATGCTAGCAAAAGAAAAACTCTTATG
>NW_009200956.1:0-47711 GCF_000690835.1 Fulmarus glacialis | reverse complement strand
ATGGAAAACAGCTTTCTTCCCCTAAACACTATACAGCAGCCACTGTTTTTGAGAACGCAGTTTGTGCATCCAAAGTAGAACATTTCTCTCTGGGAAAAGAATATAAGTAGTAACATGTTCAGCTTTTGTCTGCAATGACTTAAGGCATTTCTGGGAAAATGGCTGGAAAAAGCTGGGTATCAGGAAGCTGGGATGAGGTATGTCACTGTCCTGAGAAAATGTCCCTCTGTTAGCTTGCTTTGAAGATCTTGAGTAAACACAAAGGGACAACTTAATATAATATTTATCCTAATATTTATGTAAAGTTTGTTCTGTCCAGGTAAGGAAGCTTCCTTTGCACAGGGTTACATCCAGCCATAGTGGATGTAAGGGACATTCCTTTTTCAGTGCAGTTTTCGGGCATCTGACAGTCTTAAAGCTTCAGCATACCCCTGTGAGGCAGGAAACTGACTGCAAATGGGGAAGCAGAGAAAGTAATGAAGGTCCCAGAACTCTTTGGCTTGTCCTTGGATTATTTCTCCTTTTTTTCCTGTGTCTAAGAGATACAGTGCTCAGGAGAAAGAGACGTTAAGAGAAATGTCACAGAAGATCACTTCCGCTTGGAGTAAGAGCAAGGATTTGGATTTTGGAGATGAGGAAAACCCCTGATGCTAATGCTGGAGTGAAGAGTGTTTTGAGGGCAGAATCCTGTTTGCATTCTCCTCTGCAGCATTTCTGTGTGGAAAAAATTTGCTAGATTCAATTCGTGTCTTCTGGAGTTGGGTCACAGTGAGGTGGGCATATGGCAGCTTGCATAATACTGAGAACAAGACACACACATCCTGGATTGATAGTAATTGGCTTCAGGAGGGAGACTACAAATTTACAAACAGCAGATACCAGCTTTGTGAGCTGGTCCTATTTGCCCCTTGAATGACTGAAATTTTAAAGAATATGTGAACTCTTGTGTATTGTGGAAGTGTTTGGTACAAATATATATGAATTATAATTAATATAAAATAGCAACAAACATCAGTACTTTTTTAGTGGCATAAAATACATTGGTTGCATTGCTGATGAAAGAATCTGAGCCCTGACCCAAAGAGTTCACTACATAATAGGAACTCAGACCTAAGTGGAAGAATATTCATATGTCTGGATAGGGAAGGTAACAGTTCCTTTGTTGTATCACACTAGCTGTACACCTGGTGCTGATCTTTTCTTTGGCTAGGCGAGTTATACACACTTCCAAGAAAACACGAAGTGAAAAGGGTATAAGGTAAAAAATATAAAGGGACTCCTTAGATAACAATGGTGAGCATTTGGCATTCAAGTAGTGTTCTTTGTTTTTTTCTTTTTTTTTTATTCTCAAGAAAAGTCAGAATATGAAGCATACTAAAATGATTATAGTAAAATTCATATACTAACTCATTATTCATTGGTGTTAATGAAGTTGAAAGCATTGGATGTAGCCCCAAGGTGAGGGATGTAAAAGGCTGGTGGGTAGGGAGAAGGCAGGAATCACTGTTTGTTTTTTTAAATGATATTTCAATCAGATAAATAGAATGACTAGATTTGTGAGGTTGATGCTATTTTATAAAGGGCAGAAGTAATACTGAAGAAAGAAGTTTTAAGAAGTGATGCAGCTCAATTATAATTTATGTCTTTGAGTGCAATGGAGCCATACACCCCAGCTTTTTATGTAATTATTTGTTTTACGTTATTCTCACCTCTTTGCCATAGCCTCCTTTTCCATCCCAGTGCAGCTACTCCTTCCTGAGTGGGAAACGATAATGGATCTCTATATCATACAGAGTTTGGAGGACTTATTCATTTTTCCTGCAAAAGTTAAATAAAGTGCAAAACTTTCAGCCCATCAATCCTTTAGCAAGCTGTCCAAGGTGACATTTCATTAGCACATTTTGTCAGTGGATAAATCGTACAGCATGCTCTGAAGAGAAGGTGGAAAACATCCAGTCCTTTTTCATTAGATCCATCCAAACCTGAACCACTGGAGATTACATACAAAAAGCACATGAGACAGAGAAAGTGCTGTTCTGTCTATAAACTGCATTAATCATTCATTCCCTTCTGAGTGCTTTGAGTCACTGCCCTGTCTGTGGTTAGGCCCAAAACTGGCGATTTAATTTTGAGCTGGATGACAGATACATTTCAAGGAAAATCACAGACATAACGACTCCTGCCAGGCTTGATAAAGTCCTCATTCATCAATTAAGGAGCTTCCAATAAGGCAAGATGGATAGAGCAAAATGAGGCAGATCACATGATAATATGTGCAGGGTTGGGTTTGCCAGGTTTTTTCCCTTCTCTCTCACTCACACACAAGCACATATTCCCCAAAACACACACATACACGCACACATGCACACACCCCTTCACACATGCTCCTTTTGTTGATTTTGGGACTAGAAATAATTAGGGAGCTTTGATTCACTAGTATGAACTAATTACCTAAGGGATTGGGACTGCTTTGCTGCTCCACTGACAGTAAGTGTCAAAGGGCTGACCAAAGATAATAAATACCTGAGGAATCACCCATTTACTGCAGTGTCAAAATGATTTTCTCTTAGTGAAATTTTTCCTGGCTGTGCTGAAAACGAGTGTTCAAATAAAAATGATTTATGTAAAGAAATAGCGGTGCAGCAAAATCAAATGAATTGCTGGAAAATGTGCTACATAAACAACGGAAGCTCCAACAACAAAGAGGAGACATTGCGATAGATTAATGACCAATTTAAATTAGTGATAAGCCAATTAAAGGGGCACTAGCAGGTTAAAATCATGGGTCTGATACAGTGTTAAGTCAGTGGATGTATTAGATACTGAAGGGTCATTTTGCAGTTCAAGGCTTGGCTAAATAAAGTCATCCCTGCTGAGGGGTTCCTAACCAGACAGCTTTGACAAACTTTATTTGTAGATGTTCTAGCCTAGGATAAGAAGGCCATACCCTTGTGCACCTTTATGTATAAATAAGTCATTAAAGAAATTCTTGGAATAGCTTTCACCCAAAATTCCTCTATTGGATTGTGAAAGCACAAATGTTGCTGGAAGCTCTACAACTGCTTTAAAAAGCGTCAAAGAATTAGCCATTTTACTCCGCTCCTTTGATGATACCAGAAGGAACTGATTCACAAACCTTGTTTTCCTGGTTGCCCCCCTCTTTTGACTTTCCTCCCTTTTTGCCTTTCTAGCAGTTATTATAACCTGTCCATCTCTTATCACTTCCCACCACTAGGAATGTGGTTGCTTTTACTCCCTTGGAGGAAGGATAGGATATTCATAGAAGTCAGACATATTTTGCTTTTCAGTGGCTCATTCCTAGTTTAGGCTATTTAAAAGAGAAATTGTTGGGTCTCCACTGACCCACAATGAAAAACGTGAAATACTGCAATCTTTGCTAGATTCAGAATAGATTTCTCCTTGGACACCTGGTGCCCTGACTTTTTGTTGTACTTCATTCTATCTCCAGTGAAGGCTTTTTCTGACATTTGGAAAAAAGGAAGCCGTAATTCCTCATATTCGTGCCTTCTGCCTGCATTTAGCGTGCCACTGGAGGAGATCATAAACTAGAGTAGTCTCATAAGTTGAAGGTTCAAGCAAAGAGTGGGAGAGAATAATAATGGTGGAAAGTCATCTTTACCCTCTCTTCTTCCATCTTTTAGCTCAAGAAACAAAGTAATAGATAATTTCCTCATATCCTAAATACATGGTTTGTGCTCTTTAATCTTTTATTTTGGTAATGAATATTATGAAGTAATTTAATTTTCATTTGTAATCAGTTTAACCTTTTCCTCCTGATGTACGTATATTACCGTGTTGTTGTTTACAAGATTTGCTGGCTGCAAGGAATTGTTTGAATCTCAAAATGCGATTTTAAATTAAACTTTGAAAGAAGGTTTCCAAATTCCACCTTCCTTTTCTTCCATTTCTTTCTCAAATATTTTAAACCTTCTTCTTGTTACACAATGCAGTGCTTAAAAGCTGTTTTTTAAATGGGTTTTTCATCTTCTAGATCTTTTCTACCCGTATGACTGAACAAAAGTAAATCTGGCAGTTAAAATTTCTTTCTTGAGTTCTCAGAAGCAACAAAATAGGATTGTGACATTGTTCAAGTTAGCAGAAGTTAGCAGACTTCACTCAGCTGCTCAGAAGTAATTGACTGTTCTGATATTAATGTCTGTACTCTGGGTGGCAAGACCTTTTCATTTTTTACAGTCAT
This sequence comes from Fulmarus glacialis, assembly GCF_000690835.1. NCBI lineage: Eukaryota > Metazoa > Chordata > Aves > Procellariiformes > Procellariidae > Fulmarus > Fulmarus glacialis. Next base: position 43,492 of record NW_009200956.1, on the reverse strand, counting down.
ATTAGGCAACATCCTCCTTCTCATTAAATTTTGGCAGTTAGAAGCACTTAAGTCTTTCTTTGTAGAGAAATTTTCACTTTGGAGTAAACTTGATCTTTATTATATGTACTATTTTCCTTAATATCTGAAATACCCTGTATTAACAAGTATTTTCTACTAGCCTGACTTTAGTCTCTCCGTTTCATTTGATGATGACACACTTGTGTTTTTGACGTCACAGTCAGTTGTTTTACAACTTCTGCTTTCATAAATATGCAAGAAAAATAATGTCACAAAACTGGCAGTGAAGGCATGAATGTACATCTTTTATGTATTCATTAATTAGCCAACTTGTTTTGAAAGTTTCACCTGAAAGAGAAAATAGTGATCGTGCTGCATGGAATTCCACTGACAGATGTATTTTCATTCAGACTTTTCCAAAATACTTCATAGACCTTTTGCAAGTGAAGTCAGTAGATACCTGGCATTTCTGAGAGAAGAGTTAAATGAATTGCATTGAAAAATTCCATCTTTTCCCATAATTTTAACCTTTTTTTTAAGGTTATACATGTGCTGAATTTTTCTAAAAATTGCAGATTTTTTTTTTATTTGCAGATGACGTTTTAGCCTCTTGTTGGAACACTTAGGAGACCTTGGCTTTCATGCTGCAGTCAGTGGGAAGCCTTTTCTTTTTTTATAGACATCCAGCTGTGCTCTTATGAAATGCATTATATCTGAAAGACTCTCCCATTGAAGAAAAGGGAAAAAAAGGCAGTTGGTGCAAATATGTCTTTTGTTGGTACAAGGAAGGCAGGTGATGTTTAAGGAATGAAATATTGCTATGTAGCAGCAATCCTGTAGGTGATTCTCAAGATATTCATTTTAGAGGCCTAAGGTGGCATTTTGGGTGGCTTTTATCAAGTTGGGCTGAAAAATTTAATGATGTCAAGTTCAAATTTTAGCCCAGGGAATCTATCACTCTGAGCATCTCTTTGGAGCCCCTGCTGGGAAATGTGAATGGGGAAAACACCCTATGGGACCCCCCTGTCTCCCACAGAGCTTGAAGGGATACAAGTATTGTCTCCCCTATTTTCTCCATATTTCCCATGTATTTGCACAGAAGGAGGCATGCAAAGCCTCCTTGCAGCCACAGAATAGATGCTGACAGCTTTTTCCCTGCTGTGCTTCCCCATGCCACCGGTGCAGGGATGGGAGTCCAGAGGTCCTGCTGTGCTGCTCAGCAGGCAAAGGTGGTTATGGACCCCTCACCCTGGGGAATGAAAAATCTTGGGGTACTTCACCTCTGTGGGAGACAAATGTTCTCTGCATATTTTTCAGAAGGTTGAAATCCTAAATCAGACAAAAGGTGATGCTGAGGAAAAAACAAGGTGTGGAAAACTCAAGGTAGCTCTTGCCCACAGTCCTAGTTTAGGGGCATTTGAGAGTGCAGTGGCACCCACGAAGACAACAGACCTTTTGTCTCCTTAGGAATTTATCCTACAAATGTGAAATAGCTGCTAGGTACCTGTGTAAAATACAAAGACAAATATAACATTGTTGTTTAAGTGGCTAGAATATGTCAGTTTAGTTAATACTCTACTTAATATGTTTTAATGAAAAGAAATTGTGTTAGGTAACGGTGTTGAGGAATTTGTTTGCTTTGGCAAAACCCAAATAGTTTTAATGAAATAATTGCATTTAATTGCAATTTCAAGGAAGGTGAAAATAAATGTTCTTAGAGGTTCTGTACACAGAATCTTCAAAGTAATTTTAACAGCATTTATCATTCAATACTGAGCTACTAAATGTCACTACTGCTCATCCAATAGTAAAACTAATGTTCCTGTTTGCAGGTATTCTTCACAATGCCCTTACTTTTTCCCCTTCATAGAATTATATTTGGATTATACATATTGTAGTAAAACCATGGTAATTATACAAATGCTAATATAAAATGATGGCCCAAGATGTTTTATTTCAAGATGATCTGTTACTGTGGTTACAACAAGTTCATTGTGGTTATAAATACAAATAAACTATACTGTAGTTTTATCTCAGTATCTCTATTATAACCCAAATTTTCTTCATGGAACAGTAGCTCTTATAGTTTCTTTGTAAGGAATGACATAGTTTCATTTTCTAACTGCTCAGATTTTGTGCCATTCATCCTGAGGTTGGAAGCATTTAAAGGCAGATGAGGAATATGATAAAAAAACAAGGTGTTTTTTACTTTAAAGAAATGTGAGGTTTCTTCATAGAATCTTAGAATCATAGAATCATTTAGGTTGGAAAAAATCCTTAAATCATCAAGTCACATCGTACGCTGCCAAGTCCACCACTAAACCATGTCCCTAAGTGCCACATCTACACGTCTTTTAAATACCTTCAGAGATGGTGAGTCAACCACCTCCCTGGGCAGCCTGTTCCAATACTTGACAACCCTTTCGATGAGGAATTTTTTCCTAATATCCAACCTAAACCTCCCCTGGTTAACTTGAGGCTGTTTCCTCTAGTCCTACCACTTGTTACCTGGGAGAAGAGACTGACACCCACCTTGTTACAACCTCCTTTCAGGTAGTTGTAGAGAGCGATAAGGTCTCCTCTGAGACCTTATCATCTTGTATCTTGGTCCCCAGTAATTTGGTGAAGTCTGTAAGATGCTTCTGAGATCCTCTCAGAGGAAAATTTATGCAAGCACTATAACACATGCATACCTAGAAGTATTTATATCTTTGGCTACACACACACAAATTTATATACATGCGTATTTCTAATTTGTTTTTACGCATGTATACACATACATGCATGTAGAAGTATATATGGCACCAACTATATGATGTACTTATATTGTGTTGGCATTTGTTTATAACTGGAAATTATAATTTATACCATCATACCATTTTTCTTTTTTTGTTTTAAAAAATGATACTTTTCCATTAAAAGAAAAAAAAAGGAAATCTCTCTTATCAGGTCTTCTTATGTTCCTCTATTTCTATACTGTTTAAAAAAATGTATGTAGGGCAAAAAGGAGCACTTACAAACTAGGAGAGCCTTTTTGTAGTTTGGTAAGAAAAAAAACTAACAGGGTGTCCTAGAGAGATACATTACAGGGTATCTATTTGAGACAGAATATCATGTGAACAGATGAATTTAAAAGTCTAGGAGAGAAAGCATGAGCAGCATGGGACGTACACACAGTGACACAGTGACACTTCACCATTTACTTTTTTTGCTTCTGTAGAGCATAACGTTGATGCTTTGGCTACCCATAGACAATTTTGATGCCAGATTTGAGAAAACATTCAAGCCATATCACCACATTTTGCACTTTGATTTTTTTGAGAAGAAAGAAGGCACCTTCACTGGTACTTGATTAAAGACTTTTTTTATTCCCAACAAGTTTTGATGTTTCTTGGATCATTTGGACTTCTGAAGGTTAATTACTAGGCACAGGAGATCAGAATATGCTCACAAAAGTGAATAATAATTTTAAAATTACACTACCAGGACCTTAAATTTTTAAGCATCTCAAAAGACTGAATATGGAGAATTCTGATTTCCTTCTCCTAGTGAGACCAGGGGTGGCATGGGTGAACATTTCTCTCAGTACTTCTGATTTTGATCCTTGCTGAAGCACACAGCTTCTAAACAGTGAAATAGAATAGAAGAAGTAACCCTTGTTGAATTTATTTGTTTCCTAACTGGTTTGACGACCCATAGTTGATATGTATCAGTTAGGCGAGGATAAAATATCATAAAAGCTTAACAGCAGATCTCAAGGAGCATAAAGAAAAGGTTAAATCAATTATTTTCTCAATAATAGCTCTAATAGTCTTCCACGTAAGCTATGTAAGGTGAAACTTTTGATTTTGAAAAGTTAAATATGGAGCATACCTCAGGTAGCTTCATGGCTGGAAATAAAGCAGATTTCTTAAAACTATACACCTAGCTGTTTCTCTTTGTCTTGCAAAATTTTATTCTACAGTCCAATTAGCTGTGCTACATGCTATCAGTTGGTAAGTGAAAACTTGTGTTTTCATTACAGTTCCAATAGTCTGTTATGAAACAGAGATGCAGTTTATAGTGTGATCAAAGGTGTTAATGTACCACCTGTTCTGTACCATAATACTTACTCTGTTTAATGGAATAAAGGTCGTAGTGGGAATTCCTTTAAACATCCAAAGGAAAGAATTCAAAAAGATCCTATTGCATACTGTAGATTATATAGGACAACCACACCATATACCCTGTTTTCTCCTTTCTTTTGTGCTTTTAACTCCTATTTAGATCTCTCATCTATCTATGAGATAATGGTAATGATATATTTAGACATAGGTTTGGAGCACAAAGTCTACTATCTCAGTGTTTTTACTTTGCTAAAGGCTGTTCTACAATACTGCTTAGAAACAGAAAACAACCTTGAAAAGTCTTTACCTTCCTACCTGGTTTCTAACTTCTCCCACATTTCTGCTTTTATAGCCTAGTAAGGTAGGACACCTAAGCCAGTGGTCTTGACTGATAATTTGGTGGCTAACATTGGTGCTTAAAGACAAAAGACCAAACCCAAAAAGCACAGGGTAACTGAGAAAATCTGTCCTACATGAAAAGAAGCAACAGGTCTTTCTTTCCTCTCTAGGACAGTCAGATTTGGCATCTGTAATAATGTAAGAGTGACAAACAGATGAGTTATTAAAAATTAATCTCTACATTAAAATGCCTGTGTGACTGATAGGAAGAAACCCTTGCATATAGTGCTATAAATCTTACTGCTAGCAGTAAACCCTTCTAGTGATGGGTTAGACTAACGAAACGTGTTAAAATTTATGTGCAACAAAGACTAATGTGATTTTTTTAAAATTCCATCTTTAGCATGGAACTAAATAAGGGATATCTTCAGGAAACCAAATGAACAAGTAGGCGCAAATCATCTACTACTCTCCTAAGTATCCTGATAGTAAATACTTGTAGGTGATCAGCTTCTGCTGTTTAAGAAAAGAAAGAAATTAAAACAAAACCTAGCTGTCTACAACTACTTACTACCAAGATGCTTAAGAGTAGTTGATTTGCACCTTCACTTGGATTCCTTAAGAGATCTCCTTTTTTTTTTTTCCTTCTTTTCTGTGATTACAGCAGAAGCTGATTCGGCCCTGTTGCACCAGCATATGACTATAATGTAGAAAGCTTTAAATAAACTTTGAACATGGGGTCTTTATTTTGATCTTGGGTATTCAGGAATGTTTCTATTAGTATTTAAATGATAACAGTATTTTAGTTATTAAAATATTTCTATTTTTAAGGAATTGAAAATTTAGAAGATACTGCCTTTTTGCAGATTTAAGTGAGAGTCAGATGTCTACACATCTTCACAACGTGGTTCTGTAAATTGAAGTCTGTTTCTGAGATTCATGAAACAGATTATTGATTATTTTAATTTTTTCAGTCTTCAACTGCCCTTCCACTTGAAATTCTCTTGTTTAGCATTCTGTTTTTAGAGGCAGAAGGTAATGAAAATCAGGTAGATCACTGCTTCTTAAAATCCTTGAAAGCCTTTATATCATGCATTTTCTCTGGTCTAAAAGCATTATGAGTATTTATTAGGAATGATCTCTGTAACTCACAGACTCTGAGGAGCACATTTAAGTATGTAGCTCAAAGATCAGTCATGTATTTTTTCTGGTCAAAAAAAAAAAGTTTCTTTGTTAACTGTGCTTTTCAAACTGATGATCTATTACAATCCCAGAGAAAAAGAATATATTTCTGTGTAAAAGCACAACCTTTAAGAAAGTTTTCAGTGTTTGAAGAACTGTTCAGAAAGAAATAACTACCATATTACTAACATTGTGTGAAAAGTGGCCTGATGATAATACAAAATACAAGTGCTTAAAGGAGTTTATGGGAATTAGCTGTCTGACCCACTGAAAATCAGTGAAATGAGTTGCTAACTATAATAACGCTTTGAAAATGCTAGTATTGCATGCAGAATGCTAAAACTCTATATTTGTGGGTGTGTCTGTATGTTGTACAGCGGCACTTTTATAGAATTCTTTTTGTCAAGAAAGAGTTTGTGAAATGCTAGAGTAATAAATTACTGTTTAGGGTTTTATCCATCTCAAAAGGAAAACAACAATATTCCATTAAATGGTTGGAATGTTGGTGGTGAGAAAATTATTAAAATATATCCCTTAGAGAGGGGAGAGTTTGTATAAAAAATCAGTAATGATACACTGTAATATTATGAGGAAAAGACATAATATAATTGGGAGCTAAATGAGAAGCTAAGCATCACTGAATCCATCAATGACAGGTCTAGGGTCAATTCACACAAAACCCTAAAGTAATTGGAAATTCACCCTAAAGTAATTGGTTACTGGCATGTCTAGAATCAATCAAAAGTCAGTAATGAGCCAGAAATACTAGTCCCCTTTATCTATTTGTGTGAAATAAAGTTGTCTGTTTTAGAGTATGTATGAAATACAAGCGTTAGTATGTGAAGGGGCTCCAAAAGAAGGTGAATGTTCTTTTGTCAGATGGGAACGAACCTTCTGTTTCCTTCTGGATCACTGATTCAGACAGTAGACTGTTTTCAGTACCCTGTACTGACAGCGAGCACTGGATTATATCCATTTAAGATTTTAACTTGCTACATAAACCCACTGTCAGTCTCTAGGTCCTCTGAAAGCCACACAGTTACTGTCTGCTGCATTCCTGGACACAGTAGGACCTGGCGTAAGGGCAAGGACTCTGAGAGAGTAAGCAATTAGTGATCCAATGGCACTGGAGCAGTTTCTACCCCTTTACTCGTTATTGGTATGATAATGAATGAGAGAGGTTGGGGCAAATCTGAGCGGTCAGGGACCAGAGCATGCATCACCTCACCAGCCGTGCGAGGGGTTTTGCTCTCTGTGCTCACGTCAGCTCACAGATAAGAAGGCTTATAGCTGTCCTCCAAGCTCTCCAGGAAAAGCTGGAAGAAGCTTCAGTGAGGCTCAGTGAGGGGGTCCCAACCATCTACTAGGTTGATCCCCTCCTGGGCTGTGCTGCAGCCATGTTGCAGCCAGGCACCCTGTTGGTGCAGAGTTGGCCTCCTGGCTTGTCCATAGACCTGCTTTATCTGCAGACTCACCTTAGAGGTCACTGGACTCCTGGTGGACCATCAGCAGGCCTATGCTACACTCTGCACTTGGGGATAGTGGGACTTGTCCTTGTCAGTGGGGCTACCACCTCTTCTGCCTTGTGTTGTTCTCTTCCTTTGCGGGGCAGCCTGCATTTGTCGATCCTTTTCAAAACCCTCAAAGAAACATTTAATAACGTTTCTTGCATTTGTAAGCACCAAGCTACTTGCCTCAGCGACTGAGAGTTGTGGAGAGAGTTAATGAGGCCACCTGTAATAAAAGCAGGTTTCTCAGTCAGAGTACATCAGTCACCCAAAAATACATCATTGTTGGAGAATGGTTCCAACCCTCCCCAGATCTGTTTATTTAAAAATAGAAAGGAAGATCTTTTAGAAGACTGTAATCTGCAGGGGAATTTAACCTCAGGAAAACATGTAGTCACACGACATCAGAATTGCAGACTCAGGCCAGCAGGGACTTCGGAGGGGTCTCCAGTCCGAGCCCCGGCCCAGAACAGGCTCAGCCATGGGATCAGACCAGGCTTTATCCTGTGGGAGCTGGAAACAGCCTTGTCTTTCTTACAGGCTTCTTCTCCCTGATGTCTGACTCCTCCCTTAACAGACTATTCCTCCCTTAATGTCTGACACCATTATGGCAAGTTGAGAAAAGGCAAGAGAGACAATTTGCTTTCAGAGAACCAGACTATCCTCTGAAACAGCAGAAACCCATCTGTTAAATGTGCATGAGATGACAAGTGGCATCATTTTCCTCTTGGGCATTGTAATGACAGATAAACCCGTTAGATTCTAATGTATTGGTTTACCTGTTAAAGAAGTCAGTGGTGTTGATTAGTTAGGTTAAAGTTTGTTTAACTCTCATGTCTGTCTGTCACCCACTGTCCAAAATTGCACTCTCTTCAGTCTATATTGTTCTCTGATTTCTAGAAAAAAAACTGTCATGTGATAGGAAAACTCTCTCTTTTTGGGACAGATCTTCCCTTCCCGTTCCATCATTTGAACTCATCTCATAAGGTTCCTTATGACACCTGTCAACTAGATTTCTATTGCTACTCAAAGCACTCAGGACTGGCACTCCGTACATGCCTTTGCAAAATTTTTTTTGTGAAATTTACAATAAAATGGTTTAATTAATGGGAGTTTTGATGTAAAACTCCCTTTTTTTTTTTTTTTACTTTTGCATCAAACAGTATATGCTAATAAGCCCCAATTTGACTCCATAATTACAAGGATCCTTTATCTGGACCAAAAATTCCATGCAAAAAAGTAATATTTTAATGCTTGAGGCTCTTTGCGGTTTTTTTGGAGCCTGATCCAATGGTCACCTTGTTTCAGATCAAAGATTATCCACAAGCATTACAGTTCTCATTAGAAGGTCAACAAATTTCCTCGTCCTTCTTATGATAAGCTTGATTCTGTCAGAGCTTAAAAAACTTTGGTGTGAATAACTTTGCAAAACGCTGTAACTTTCAGCTGAAACTTTCAGCTTTGTGTGGCTTGAGATTTTTGTTTATGGTGTCTCTGGTTACTGCTTTTCGTTACCTTCTGTAGCTAAATTTAGCTGAAGCATTTGAAGATATTGTTTCGATTTATTTTTTCTTCTTTTTTTTTTTTGTATGTGCAGTAATCAAATAATTGCTTTTAACAGATTCAAATCTCAATAAAATACAGCTTTTGGCAACCACTGTGCTCTAATGTAGCAAAGCACATCCTGTAGGCGAAAGGCAATGCAGTTCATCTGGTAATGTGGTTGGCATCTCAGCTTCCCCAAAATGCACACAGCTCTGTAGCTGTCTTGAGCTTACCAGTAGCTGGTGGGTGCACAAAGCTCTGGGGGAACTTGTAGCAGTGAAGGATTAAGAACTCCTTGTAAATATAGTGTTTTCTGGAACACCACAGACATGGAAGAGTAGCGCTGCTCAGCAGCAAGCAGTCCCTGCTGCAGAAGCCCACAGTGAGAGTCACTGGAAAATGAAGCTGTCCATAGAAGTTTTATCTTCCAGAAGAAGTAGCCTCACATGGATGTCAATTTTCTTCTCATTACAAATCATATTCTGGAGTGGCAACATACACCCTTATTTTATTCAGGCCCCCTCTATCTGAATTAACTGCCCGTCCCCTTTTCTTTACTGTGCCACACTAAGCAGATTTTGTGTTTGATACAACAGACAGACAAATTTCAGTAGTAGCTGATGTGATCTCTGTTTATAAGCTTTGGTACTGCAATCATCCAGCATAAGGTACAGTGCTGGCTCTATGAACAACTCCTTGGGAGTGCAGGAAGACATTCAATCTACTCTCTAATCTTGCGAACACTTCAATTCCTTATTTAGAAGTCAAATGATGATTAGGTACCCTTCCTCCACATCACCAAAAGTCAGATGCATGCATGAGGAGCGACCAGGAGATGCCAAAAGCCATTTCAATGAAACAAGTATGAAAAGCTGTGCTGGTTTTGGCTGGGGTAGAGTTAATTTTCTTCCTAGTAGCTGGTATGGGGCTATGTTTTGGATTTGGGCTGAAAACAGTGCTGATAACACAGGGATGTTTTCATTATTGCTGAGCAGTGCTTACACAGAGTAAAGGCCTTTGCTGCTTCTCACCCCACCCCACCAGTGAGCAGGCTGGAGGTGCACAAGGATTTGGGAGGGGACACAGCTGGAACAATATCTACAGGGATATTCCATACCATATGACTTCATGCTCAGCATATAAAGCTGGGGGAAGAAGAAGGAAGGAGGAGACCTTCAGAGTGATGGCGTTTGTCTTCACAAGGCACGGTTACGGGTGATGGAGCCCTGCTTTCCTGGGGATGGCTGAACACCTGCCTGCCAATGGGAAATAGTGAATGAATTCCTTGTTTTGCTTTGCTTGCATGCGCGGCTCTTTCTTTCCCTGTTAAACTGTCTTTATCTCAACCCACAAGTTTTCTAACTTTTACTCTTCTGATTCTCTCCTCCATCCCATTGGCAGGGAGTGAGCGAGTGGCTGTGTGGGGCTTAGTTGCTGGCTAGGGTTAAACCATGACAAAAGCATAACAAAATATAACACATAAACAACATTTGTTTTAATTGAAACACACAGAGACAGTCTAATCCTTTATGTGCATTTTGCACGATTTTTTTTTTTCATTCACAAGGTCCTTTGCCTCTAATTTAGACAAACACTTGAAAAAGAGTTGCAATCAGGAAAGCAACCAGCGACCATTTTTTTTAATATAGGAAGGCAGTGAGACAGCAACACCTCCTGCCCTGATTTGGAGCCAGTAGCAGAAATTAGCAATGCCATCTGCAGCATTGAGTGTGCATTTAAAGGACACCATGTGCTTTATAGAGAGCATTATGGTATTCAACAATAATTTTTGCTAAGCTAGCCATACTTGTAGTCATCTTTTAGGAAATTAAAAGTCCCAAGGACATAAAGAATTTAAAGACTGGAGAATGGCCATATCCTCTAGGCTGGACAAGCCTAGATTGTTGTCTGGCTTATCGGAAATTGTCCACTTCACCTCATTGCCTTTCTCACTATATCTTTAATTATTTTCTTTTTTTTTCCAGATGTAAATCCAGGAGCTCCAAAATGTGGTTTTGTTATATGCTTTAGTCGCATTACTTGGCAATTTGCATGCTATGTTTCAGGCAGTTTTTGTGTGAAGTGAGCCTGCCTGCACTGCCTTGGCTGACTGACCCTGAGCTAGCCTCCTCTCTCAACTTTTTAAGCTATTGTTTAGAAATTTGGTTCTTTAGACTATCCGTGACAAGTGTAACACAACCTTAATGAAGAAATTTTACCATGAGACTTTGTCATATTTGTTTCAGTGGCATAATAAACATCAAGCTATCATTTCACATGGCATCATATGTCCGGATGAGTGAAACATAAGGAGAAATATTTCAAGTTTTAATTGGATAATTCTTGGTGTATCTCTTCCCTTCATTAAAAATCAGGATGCAGTTTTCAAGATGCTATCTGACTGTACTTCCCAAAGTTTGCTCTTTGATTTTAACTTCTGAGAATTATTTTGATGTTTTTTAGAGATAAGGCACATATTGGGGCGGGTTATTGTTTTTATTTTACATAATGTGTTGATGATCACCTTTCTTTTTCTCTTTGCCATCTTTGGCCTTATGTGGTGGTGCATTCACACACCCTCTTTCTTCCCTGGGCCACTTATTGATCTGGGCCACTTGTTGATCTCAGAACCCTACACTGTTGCTAAACACATATAGTCTTGGAGATATAAACCCTTAGATGGTTTCCCTTTGTATGTTTCATCCGTGTAATAAGTAATAGAGTGAACCTTGCCATCGAATTCTGTTAGGTCGCACCTTTATAAATCTCTATTAAAATCACTTTCTGCTAATACCTTTGATGGTTATTCTTTAAGTGGCCTCTAAACCAGTCATTCGCGACACCTTAGAAGAAACCTTAGCATTGGTGGGTTTAATGACATAGAAGTTGAGAGAACACAGTGGAGGAAGCAAATGTTTTCGTTGAAACTGCTTCACTCAGTGTTTTTATTGTTATGTTTCTGTTGTTGAATCAAATGTAATAGCTGAGGGAAAAGTGCCTTTGATAAAAGATTTTCTGGTTGTGTCCTTTTTACACCAGAATGAGAAAACTTAGTCCTCGCCTCTGAACACTATGAAGTTCTTAACAGAAATTCACAAGATCAGAATTTCATGTTGCTCATTTAAATTGTATAGTGAACTTTAGAAAACAGTTCAAAATAAACCCTTTTAAAACAACTTACTTTTTTTTTAGAGTGTGAAACTTGAAGTATGTCTTTACACATACAAAACAAGTAGAAATGGTAATGTATTACTTCCTTCCTCTTTCTTATTTTGCAGGTCACTTTTATCAATGTTACCACACCAGACTCACAGGATTTTAGGTAAGAATTCTGAGCTTCTATAGAATATCTGTTTTAAAACGAAATTCTAGCTGACAAATGAGTTCATAGATAACCAATATATTTTTTTTCTTTCATTGTTTCTTTGTGCTTGACCATTTTGATTTCCTAGAAATTATTTTAATGAGCCCAGAGTTGACAAAGATTTTAAGCAAAATGTTAAAATAAGCTGAGCTATTGATTGTATTGATAAGTTTCTGATCATCAGCTTTGTCCTCTATTTCACTTTAATTTTTTAATTTTGAGAATTTTTATCAGATCACTGTAAACATGTCTGCAGAAAAGAAAATACTTCAACAAATTCCTTATTTATTGCTTATTTTATAATTTTCTTAATGCTTTTTCCTAATTTTTCCCCTGGGAAAAAAGGGGACCTATATAATACGGTATTTCTGAAAAAACCCACATGGCACTTTTATCCCATTTTGCAGTCTAATTTCAATACTTGCAAAAAGTTTTTAATGCCATACATACTACAAAATCAGATCACTATAGTTCTCCAAGGAACTTGTTTTCTTTTGTCCCTCTGTTCCACCTCACCATTTTACTGAAGAACAGAGAAACACCCCATCCCAAGTCCTGAAACTCTCACAAGTATACTTCTATAATAACTGTTGGTGTTATACCCTGTGACCTGATAACTAATATAAAGCTTCCCACATTCTGTGTCTGAAAACCTGGATTATCAACAGGTCTCTACTCTTTTCACAGGGACTCTGAGAATGTGGTTTAAATGAGCTAACCCCAGGACTTTTCAGAAACACTTCAAAAAACATATGTGAAAAGATATCATAGAAACATGTGGCTAGCTGTAACGATAAAGGATTTCACATGAACAATCACTCCAACCCATGCTGTTACTTTCCACCTACTTATGTCACTAAAGAAAATGGCCCTTGCAGAGTCACTGACCCTTGTGTGTGGGCTCAGCTTCCGTATTCTGCTTACAATATTGCACACTGTTGCATGACAATGACCTTAAGGAGAATAGACTTCCCATAGAAAGGATCTGTGAGTGCCAGGGAAACAATCATTTCTCAAGGAGTTAAGCAGATAAACAGCTAAGCTGTGGGACACTTTGTCAATGAAACAAGATCAAATGTAAGAGTTGGGTTGTGCATGAGATGAAAGACACTGATGGTGTAACATGGAAGGTAGCATGCAAAAGCAATTCCAAATACAATAAAGATCAAGAAAAAAAGGTGTGTGTTCACAACTGATAGGTAGGTTAGAACTAGATACCCTACAAACCTGGTTCTCTGTTGTCATTAAATAGTTATTCATACTTTCAACCCATGTATCTTCGGCCTTTCCCTTTTTTCCTTATCTTTCAGAAGGACCCACAATTAAAGAGATCTTATCTGTGAAGCAGAACACGTGAACACATTCTGTCTCAGTGAGGATAAAACTATTTTGTAAAACAGATGAAAACATCAAGAATGTTGTTTTCTTTATATTTTAATTTTTAGTGAACACCTAATAATAAATCACTTGTCTTTTTATATTGTATTGCTTGGAACAAATCTTGAATTAAAGATCTGATTCTGCTATCCTGACACATTTAAAATTGCATCCTATTTCTTGACTGCATCAAATAAGTTCAGTGGGGTAGCTGAGTAAGGTAACTGAGGTATTATTGAAATATTGAAGTCCCCCAGCAACCAAACAAGTAAAATAAGCTGCAAAATGTCCTGCCTTGAGACGAAATAGTTGCGCACAAGTGAAAAAAAAACCTGTGATAAATGTCCTCCTGGGGGTTCTCGGCAGGGTTTGGGTCCAAACATAAGTGAAGGGTAAGTGCTGCGGGTCTGCTCAGTTCAAATTTGTGAACTGTAGGAATGAGAAGAGTTGACTGGATGAACAAGCTAGGATTTGGGAGGAAAGTAGGAAGAAGGTCATGAACTGTTGGTGGTATAGGCTGTCAGAAATTGCTATTTGTACCCTTCTTCTTTACATGAGTCACAGTTTATGTGGATCCCTCTCTGTCCATCTCTCAGAAGCATACAGAAGGTTCTCCAGAAAACAGCAGCTTTCTGCCAGCTCACTGCTATTTTGGCACTGCTTGCTAAAGGTTACTTTGTCTGCAAAAATCCTGGTAAAGAAAGGAATGAAAAGGAAAACTGAGTGAAAATGTGAGGGGAAACTACTTCCTTTAGCAACAAACAGTGGTAACTTGGCCTCCTACCAACTATGTTTTCAGATATTTGCCACAAGATTATGACTTTTCTAAGTGGGTGAAGAGGGTTTGTCTTCCCACAGGTGGAAACTGGACTATTGTACAGCAGCTGCCAACTGCACTAGACACTTTTCTGTGCTTCTTTGGATTGCATTGGTAATGTGCTTGAACAGGACAAATTTTCATGCTGCTTTAAAACCGGAAGTATGTATGCCAGCTGTCAAGCTTTGATGTGAGTTACAGCATATCTATACAGCAAAATACAGTCTTTACAGTATAGTCATGAGAAATGTCATAGGGAAGGGTGATGGTATAGTCATTTACCCTACAACATGCCTGACTAGATAGCTGTTTGCCACTCCAGTTAATGTTCCTGGTTCTTGTTACTTCTGTTACTGCTGCAGTTGTCTTGTTGCATCAGCTAGCAAAAAAGACAGAGGCATCTCCTCAGATTTGTCACCGTCTTGGCTGTTACAGAAAGGTTCAGTTTAAAAAGTTTGAGACTATGGGTGTAACTAAACTATGGATTGGATTAAATTAGTATCTTGTTGGCTGTGAGAAACAATGGCAAGTTATCCAAACTAGGTTTATTAAATACACCTCTGTATTCATTTGGAGGAAAGTGTTCATATATTTTAATGAAATCTATGACTACAGAATGCCACACAATAATAGTAGATACTGATGAAGTTTTTATTTCCTCTGTCTGCTATTTCTTGTGCCTGCTTCTCCTGCTGTGTTGTACTGAATCTTGACAGCCATTTCATTTTAAATTAATATTTCCATTTTAAGTTAATATTTATCAATATTGAATTTCAAAATGAAGATACAGTTTTATTTGAAGAAAATGGAAAATACAGCAATTTTGTCATGAAAGGGAAAGAAAGAGAAACGGCATAGAAAAATACCAATTGTCCGTTCAGAAGGCATTTTTTTTTCTTTTTGAAAGCACACTTATATGTTTATTTCTGTGTACCACAAAGATAGTCTTTTTTTAATGAAGAAGAAAATTTCATTACTATTTCCCTACTTTAATAAGCTGTAACATTCATAGTAATCAGATTTCCTTTGATAATCCGTTACAGGGGGTAATTGATTATTTAGATCTAGTTTTAAGGGCTGCTCATGTAATTACAGATGTGAATAGTTTTACAAATGCAAATAAAAAGTGCATTTTGTAATGGCAATCCTCTGCCTATCACACAAATGTCCATTTATGTATAAATTTCTTAGGGCTGTTTAAGTATCTGTTCTGAATACATACTTGAGAGATTACATGTATTGTCTGAATCCATGAGCCTTGTTTTTTAAAGTTTTCTGTAAAGTGAGGTAGTCTTGGAATACACTTTATTAGTCTCTGTGGAACACATATTATTTATGTCCCAACCCAAAATGCAGCAAACTTACTAAAGTGAATAAAAGCTAACGAGAACAGCTGGTGGTTTTCATGGTTTTGGTATGGATGCAGCTTGAATCATCCTACAGTATGTGGTCAATTTTGTAATGATCTTCACTCTTGAAATATCTAAACTGAATATTTTACATTTTTTTTCTCTCTTTAGCTCCAAGTATCACAACCCCTACTACTGGGAAACACAATCACTGGACCAACTGCCCAGCAAGTCAGTTGCATCTCACATGGCATTGTCTTGCTCCATACATGTATGCACTGATGAATTCTACAGCACGGTGTGAGAAGTCCAAGATTTCC
This sequence comes from Fulmarus glacialis, assembly GCF_000690835.1. Lineage (NCBI taxonomy): Eukaryota > Metazoa > Chordata > Aves > Procellariiformes > Procellariidae > Fulmarus > Fulmarus glacialis. The sequence continues at coordinate 27,585 of NW_009200956.1, read as the reverse complement.
CTGATACCTGCATGATCACAAGTATCTTTCCCTGCTTGAAAATCACTAGGCAGAATAGCCTAACACCATAGGTGCTTGATCCTGGACGTAATCACAACAGAGCTGATGAGATGGGACCTCATGCACAATCTCTATAGAGGGAGTTGTTTCCAGTCCTAGAGTGAGTCAGCCCTTGCTATGTGTAGCTAAATCTTGAAAACCTCCAGCAATGAAGATCCAACCACCTCTTCTGGGCATCCTGTTCCAGTGTTGGAAATTGTTTCACCTAAGGTCCAACCTGACCTGCTCAATCTGCAATTTATGGTGGGTGTCACTTGTTAGGTGATCTATCAATAACAAGTAGAATCTGTCTTGCATTTGTAGCTACCTTTCAAATAGCTGTAGGATGGTATCATATCATCCCTTAGCCTATTCTTCACCAGTGTTAACACTCACCAATTGCTGTAGGAATTATACAAACACTAAGGTAATAACAGCACCAAGAAGGAGAGAAACTGTTAGGCAAATATAAATATACAAATACATACAAAAGACAAACTAATGAACAAACTAAACTTTGCTGGCTAGGTAGGTCTGCAATACAGTGTCTCATATTACAAGTTTCTACATGCTAAAGCAAGGACACATTAACTGTATATGTCATCATACATCTTTAAACTTCTTTTCAGAATTATATCCTGAAAATTCTTAATTAAGAAAAAGCTACACTGAGACAGCAACCTGGCACATAATTGACCTAAGACTGGGGGAGTGGAGAGATTTTTACCCTGTGTGTGACTCGTGAGCTGCATCATGGTATTCTCTACTGCCATTGAGGCACTCGGCCCAGTCATGCAAATCAGTCTGATCTGGATAAAGAAAGAAAATCCCATAAATGAGTTCTATGTGTCAAACTGCTATGTTGTGAAAATTTGATCCCTAGGCCTAAACAATGGCACTGAGCAAAAACCAGATCACTGCAGGAGCAGATGGTAGTGTTTGCAGCTTTGGGATAGACTTTAGGCACATATTCACCATCTGCTTGTACAGCATTTTCTCAAATTTTGCTAAATACTAAGTTTATTGCCACTAAAGCTTACGAGCATTATGAGACAAGTTACTGAGTCTCACATTCAATCAAACATTTTTTTAGTGGTGTACTCCTAGTCAGATAAATAGCTTGGGAGGGCTGTGATGAGCATCTCCTCCCCACCCCCCCATAGCTACTCCCTTAAACAGATCCTCTCTCTTTGTTTAACTCATCCCTTTGCTTTTCTATATAATCTTTTTACAAAATATGCAAAATATATCCTTTATAGCCCTCAGAGGTTTCTTAATGGTAATTTTTTATTTTATTTTTTGCAAAATGTGTGCAAGTTAACGGTGCTTTAAGAGCTCTCTGATATTTTCACACCTGTTGCTTCATTTTTGCTCTCATTTTAATAGATTTTTTTCTCAGAAATGTAACAATTGTTTCTGTTATAGAAGAGTCAGTTGCCACAAAGTGTTTTTTCCAAGCTTCTTCCACTGAGAATCACTTCGTTTGTTATCAGGGGAATGGGCTGGCAGCTACATTTTTGATAAAGCATCTGTGGTTTTTCCAGTAAGTAGTTAATATAAATTTCTAAGCATATCTCAGGAAGGATTAGTCTAGAGAAGGTTAGCACTGAAAAATAATGTTGTCACATTGTATATCCACAACCCATTTGATTTTGCATATCTCTGATTCCTATGCTAGATTCTATTTTGGTTTTTATGCCTGTGCTTGTTATTATTACTACAAACATTTGGTCTTCACTCATCACGTGACCTCTGATTACTTTATAAGGATTGTGCATGGTTTAATTTGGCCTTGTTTTCAGGAAGGGGGAGCCAAGCATTTTCAGTCCCTGCTTAAATAAATGCATTGATTAACCTTTGTTCAAGTACTGTAGTTTTATATAAGACTAAGAGGTGAACCCTGAATTTCCCCAAAGGTGATTTGTTAGTAGTTTAATTTCAGAAGTTCATTATAATTGTTATTTATTTCTGTCCTTTTTTATAATATATTGTTTTATCTAATCAGAAAGAGGAAATGATGCCATGTAGCTTAATGACCAAAGAAGAGAGAGGTCAGGTTTTCATCTATGTCTCCAAGACTTCCAGCTGGTACTAGACTAGTCTGGTCAGTTGGAGCTGGGCTTTGGCAGTCAAGTCTCATTCATGTGCATGGTGTTTCTGTTTAGGTTGCACTCAGTGACAGGGCAGTTTTATGGTAACAGAAATTATCACTGTGACTGGTTTGAGCCATTTGTTCTTCTAGACTTGAGCCTGGATTCATTTACTAAAGGTGGTGTGATCGGATTTCTGCACAAACTTGTTACTTCCTTCTGTACAGGTGTCATTAAACAGCACATATTTATTGAAGTGGAAGGATGTCATAGCAGTGTATAGACACAACAATTTCTTCAGTTGCTTTGCTATCACTTCTTGGGATCATACAATCCACAAGTTTTCTTCATCAAGCTACTTACAATGTGGTATCAGAAATCTTGTCCTCTTCTCAGCTGCTTCTGTGTTGCTGGGCTTTCTCTCCCTAACTACAGCCTACATGTAAAAAATTTAGGCTGAACAAAAAGAGGACTAAACAAAAAAAAAATGCTGAACATCATGTAGTTATCTGGATATGTTTAATCAGTGCTACTAGTAGGATAGTAAATTCTTATTAATTTGTAGAAAAGGTAAAGTGACATGTCAGGGATGTTTTTCAAGTTAAAGTGTAACCATGCAAGTAAGTACACACAGCAATACATATGAACAAGGAAGATATATTACAAAGCACACTTAATTCTTTTTAAAAATTGCTGGTATTCAGATTTCATGGAGTGAGAGCTCCAAAATACAGTGCATTACATCTGTAAATATATCACAGGAATAAATACAAACAATGAAATCTTGCTACTAAGAGGCTGATCACATAATATACTTAGTATATCTATATTGACAAATATTGTGAGCTGTTATTTCAAGTTCTAATTACTGCACATTGTACTCAAACTAGCTGTATGTTGTTTGATTATTTAATTGCTACTACGTTTTTTCTTGATCAGGCTGTAACATTTTTTATTTTTTGTTTTGCAATATTGGTGTCAATAAATGGGCATAATGAGATAAACACCTCAGTGTTACATATTCTGTCCTCAGTTAATATAGTTAATATTGAGTCATCATTTTTATTAGCATATTCTGTAGAAATTTATTATTTCTTTCTCCTAAATTATGTGTGTATCCAGTTGGCACTCCATTTTGCTTAGCAATACACCAATGTAGAATATAGCACAGTAGCTATCCCAAAAAATTCAGAGCATATAAAAGAGAAAGACATTACATAGGGAATGGGCATAGTATGTAGCCTGAATATTTTAGTGTCCAGAAGGAAAAAAGCTGTTTTGCGTATAAATCTGGAATTCCTGCTTCATATCTCAAGTCTAAATACATTGGACAAATGAAAAATGAAAAGAGAAAATCAGCTTAGTTTTAGAGAACCATCCAGAATTCTGACACCACCCCCCACCCCTGCCTCAAATCTTTTGGTTGATGTGGATCTCCAGTAAACACAGCAATACAGAATTTGAGTGGCAGCATGCTGAGTACACAAAGAAGGCAAATGTAAGCATAAGAGGAATACTGTCCATGAGCCAAGAAGTCCGTGACTTTCCCATGAATGCCAGAGGTGATTATGCAGAGGGCCTCCATTTTCCCTTTTAGATATTGTTTTCTATCATATGCCACCATAAGGAAGATGCACATGAAATAAAGGCTGAAGCTTTTGGGAAAAGGATACCCCAGCCATTAGCTTGAAGGCCTTAGTGAAGATAATCTAGAACATCAGTGGCTGGTGATGCATCCCAGGCTTTCAGGCTTCAGTGGCTTTTCTTCCCTGAGGCAAGGACAGTTTATACAGACATTATATATGTGTTATTCATATGTCTTTTTGCACAGGACTCACTAGTGTATTCTAATCTTTTGTACAGAAAAAGAGATGATTTAATCTTTTCTGTGTCTGGTTTAACTACAGGCGGGTGATTTAGTCGTGTACATTTTTCAAAAGCAGCAGAGCTCTGGAATTTTGGAGTAAACATTTTTATGGCTTTTATATTGTAAAATTGCAAAGGATAGAATTGCAAAGGAAATCAGTGTAAAATATTCCCCATCACAATGCTCTCTGTGCTAGTTATCTGTTGAAAAGAGTTCATTTCAGGCTTGCTGCTGTAATTTGCACAACAAGCAGAATAACTTCTGACTTTCCTAAGTAACTATTTTTCTCCCTGTGAACACAGTCCTGATGCAATTATGATCGACAATGACAGTGCAAGCCAGCAGGGCCAATGAATTGGCTATCAACGTCTGGGAAAGGTAAAAAATGGAATTTGATACTCATTAAAATCACTAGTTACCTGTATAGCATTCAGGATAATATTAGTGTCTTACATTTTCATTAGTAACTCCTAATTTCCCTTCCAAGAAAATACACCTACTGATCTGCTAAACCTGCATCTTGGTATTAATGAAGCAAATGAGGCTTCCTCTGAGAGACCTGCATATTTGATTGAAAAGAGTCATTCTGCAACTTGGAAAGACATATACTCCATGAATCCTGCAAAATCCTAGGTCTGTCATGCTGCCATTATTTCTTTGTGTAAGAAAGTAGGTATTATTCTTATGACCTAATTCTACATGAAAAATTACTATAAATAATAATCTAAATAGCTCTAAAATATTACATATTTATACCATCAGTTTCTGTAAGTGAACAGCAATCTGAAAATGTGTGCCCTGAGCTTTATTCAAATCAATGAACTAGAATGAAAAGGCTCATTTACCAATTGCTAATCCCAAAATCTATGGAGGTGCCATAAAAGAGGGATCATCTCATGCATAGTTTGCTTTTCTGTTGTATATCAATAGGAAAACATTTTATTATTTCTCAGGATACTATCTATACAGTAAGAAAACACTGGGTGTATTAAGTTCTTTAGGTATGATTGGATTTTTATTATTACAGATAAATTGTGGTTTCCATGTGGTGAAATTCCATACATCTACTGATTCAATTTCTTCTGTCATAAATTTATCTACTGCCTATGCTGCAAAAAAATGTTTGCTTTCTCCAAATGTTTAAGCCAGCTTCTGTGAAGATGAACTTTCCTTCTGCAGATAGATGCACACAAGTGCACATAACCATTGCAAAAGCTTCTGTCCCTTGCAAACAAGAGCTTTCTACAAGACAGTGAAATGCCCAAGGCTTTTGGACTTCAGTGATTTTGCTTTCTGCATTTCTCACTTTGCCCTGCTCTGAAATGGCAAAAGACTTCCTATCCATCTTTGCATAATATTTTTGAAGATAACTGTGAAGTCTTCAGTGGCCACGTGTAAGGCAGTAAAGAAATAACTTATAAACACAAAGTTTGTAATAAAGTCATTATGATAATCTGAATGGCTCTGTATTGTTCTAATGTAATCCCTAACAGCTGTATAAAGCTCTGAGTAGCTGGGAGAGATATTGCTAATGTAACTTTAATACTTCTAGGAACATTTTTTTGAAGGCATTGGGCACCTTGGCCTTCTCTGAGTCATTCTGAGTCTTCTCCGAGTCACCAGTTCCCCTGACCCATTCAGCAGTGGGCCCAAAATTTTTTAAATTTTCTTTTTGTCATTTATATACTTGTAGAAACCTTTCTTGTTGCCCTTCACAGCCTGTGCCAGATCTAACTCCAGGTTGGACTTGGCCTTTGTAACCTCATCTCTGCAAGATCAGACAGCAACTCGATACTTCTCCTGGGTCACCTGCCCCTGCTTCTATCACTTGTACTCTGTCTTCTTATGTTAGGTCAGTAGCTCTTGCTCATCTATGCAGGTCTCCTGCTGCATTTGCTTGATTTCCTACTTGTCAGGATGGGCCCTTCCTGAGCTCAGAGCTGACACCGCTGTACTTCACTTCTCTCCAACGTATCCCACAAGATTCTTCGAAGTAGATCTCTGAAGAGGTTGAAGTCTGCTCTCCTGAAAACTAGGGTTGTGGTCCTGCTTTTGGCCCTACTATCTCCCCTTAGGATCCTGACCTCTACCTCCTCATGGTCACTGCAGCCAAGTGACCTCCACCTCCTCATGGTCACTGCCTCTGACTTTCACCTCCCCCACCAGTTTTTCTTTCTTTGTTAAGTATCAGGTCCAGCAGAGCACCTTTCTTTTGTTGGCTTCTCAGTTACCTGTACCAGGAAGTTGCCATCGATGCATTAAAGAAATCTCTCAGATTGCTCGAGCCGTGCTCTGCTGTCCTTCCAGCAGATATCAGGGTGGTTAAAGTCCCCTGAGGACCACAGCTTCTGAATGTGAGGTTTCTCCCAGTTGTTTGAAGAAAACCTCATCTACTTCTTCCTGATCAGGTGGTATAAGGAGATATCCACTACAATGGCACCCATGTTGGTCTGCCTGCTAATCCTGATCCATAAGCTCTTGACTGACTCCTGACCCATCCCAAGGCAGAGCTCCATGCATTCCCAATGGTCTGTTACAGAAAGGGTCACACCCCCTCCTCACCTTGCCAGCCTCTCCTACCTAAAAAATCTGTATCCCTCCATCACAGCACTCCAGGCACTACCTACCTTTGCAGATGGGTAGTGCCAAGAAAGTTTGGTTTGAACTTCGTTTGAAAATACCATGTATACCTTACAGGTTGGTATATTTGGATGTTTCTATTATGTTTGCATTGTGACCTTAAACTAAGGTTCAGAACTTGATTTGAGAAAAATACCTTTAAGGCTAAAGCCTAGGTTGGTGTTCATGATATTGAAATTTCTGAAAGACTTTAATGTGAAATGTCAAAGTTTCATGCATTCTTTTATTTTAACTCAAATCTTGTGAATATAAAATTTTGAGAGAGTTTTTTATATACAATTAAAACTGTGAAAAAAAGAGAGTGTTTCTTTGGAGCTTTGGACCATATCTGTCATGTTCTTAAAGGCTGTTCATTCTACATGAAAATTTAGCAAGCTAAAGCACAAAATTTAGTCTCTTAATGTGTGTGTAAGATACGGGATATGAACAATTGTTTAGATTTTGTATGAAACATTACACAGAAGCTGTGGGTAAATATGTTTACCGTCTGCAACTTTCTGAAAGCTGTTCTGTGAGCAAATTTGATAGGCTCAGCCAGCAAATATGTAAGTTAGAATGATTTTGAAAAATTGCTTCTCCAGAACAATAAGCAATTTCACTACCTCATTTAGAGAATAGTCAGCAGCTTCTGTCCGTTATGTAAAACAATCAGAAACTTGGCTTCTTTACCAAATAGGCTATAAAATAACATATTTAGCAAATGAAATTAGAAGATTCCATTTGCTCACTTTGCAAAATCAGCTACCATGTGTTGTTTAAAGATGTGTTTAAAATATTCTGCTAGAGATAATATAAATCTCAGAAAATTTTCTACAGGAAACATGGGGCCATATTTGCTAAATCACCATAAAATATTCCATTTTTATAAAGTAATGTTTATGATTTATTTCTTTCTTCTCTTCCATATAATAACCTTTGGGATGCACTGAGTATCAATTTCCCCAGTGATTTTAATTTCTATGGTCTATCTGTGCACATTATTTCAGGCATTACATAGGTATTTGCATATCAGTATTACTGCTTTTCTGCTACTGAATGCAGAGATGTAGAAATGTGGCATACATTCCCCTTCTTGCATCCTTTAATCAAATTCTTATCTCTGTATGTATTGTTATTCAGCAGCAAGGCAGGGTGACATTTTAAACAGTTCTAAGTGATGACAAGGGCAAGGCAGATGTGCGGCTGTATCAGTGACAAAGCAGCGGCTGGGGGACAGGGTAGGGCCATAAACAGAGACATCTGTAGGTGAAAATTAAAGAATGTTCCCATTTGCTTGCACAGACCATATAAGTCTGTGCTGGCAGGGCTGATCTTACAACTACAAATGCCCAACAACAGTTTGCTCCCACCCACGTTCCCATGCTAGTGCTAAAATGATGACTGGGAACTTTCATTGGCAAAGAGCTGTCATTCGCTGAAGTGGGTAGCAGCAGTCTGGGGCTTCTTGGAGCAGTTCTGCATGTAGGATACACAAAGTTGTTTGTCGGAAGCGCTTTCCATGATGTGGCCTTCTTCTCCACTAGGAACTCAGCTGATTGAGATCATCCTCTTATCTCCAAGAGGTTTCCAATGATGCATCTTTACTTTTTTACAACCAAGATGTATGCCTGCTGTAGCCCAACAAAAAGTTGACTCTAGCCCAGTTTCCAAAGAAAATTAGACTTTTGCAGTTGTGTTGAACAAATAAACCTTGGGAATACCAAGTTCCACAAAGTTTTGGACTACGTGGATCTTGTTGAAGGTTAGAGACACAAACCTCGCTCTGACGAAGCAAAGGTCATAAGGGGACCCACTGGCCCAGCACGTAGCTCACCCACAGAGTGAGCAGAGACAGCCCCAGCAATGAGGAGCATGGATGGAAGGGTGACTGCTCAAAAAAATATGTGGTGGAGGAATATAAATAGGTAATCAGGTCTATAAACTGCAGGAGGAAGAGCTGGTCTATGGAGACATGGAACAGAATGAGTGTGAGGCTTTTCTGGAGCAGGCCACGAAGAGGTGCACTCAAATCCTCTAAAATACAAGCTCTGTATTCCTGTTTATGGAAAAAAAAATTGTCTTAAGTATTTTTTAAAAGTTTCCCACTCGGGATTTTATTTGGAAGACGTTGTGAATGATTAACTAAAGTCTTGTTTCTTGAAAGAGGCTAAAATTGTTCTCATAGTAACAAAAGGTTCAATTATTGCAAAAGGAGAAAAATCTTTTTGCTTTAATGAAAAATACACCAAAAATATTTTTTTTATCACATATTATCTTCTCTAGATTGTGTTTTACCAACTGTTTTGCCAAATAAGAAGGAAAGTTCTTTGTAGCAATCCATGTAAAGCAACATAATTTGGAGCTTAAAGGTCAGGCTTATGGGTCTGTTTTGCTTGTGCTTTAGAGTCTTCTGGTTTTAAAATTAATTATTCTATTGCAGTGATGCAAGAGGGCTAAGTCTTGGATGTTAAAATTCCCATTTTTCTTAAAAAGGATAATTTCAGACAGGGCATCCATGAAGAACCCTAAACTAAGCTAAAATCTTCTTCTACACGGTTCTTTCACCCCTGAATTTCCACAGACTGCATATTTTATTTATGCTAATTATGGGCAGATTTGTAATTTTGCCATGTGTCCAATGAAGAGTGGAAACCCTCTACTGAAGTGCTTTAGGTGGTGTCTAACTTACAGATGGTGATTTGTGATTTTGCTGCGAGCTTTCTTTGCTGGCATTTCCTTTCTGAGCTACAGCAGCAGCATTGTCCAGGCACCTCACTGACTTCTTACTGTATAGCTCTGCAGAATAAAAATTAACAGTATAATGAAAAGTGTTTTCCTGAATAGGATTACCTGAAGCTTTCTGTGCATGCAATTGGTGACGATCTGTACCCACATGAAAGCAGAGTCTGTATGCAGCTGCCTTTACTTCAGTTATTAGACATACTTCATTTCTGTTCCCTCTGTCTCTGGTGGGAGTTCTTATAGCAGTATTTCTTGCATCAAGAACAATTTTCTTCATCAACATCTAATATTTTGCTCTGAATCCCTCTGGGATTTCTTCCCCCTTACCTGTAGGAATTGTCAGCAATCCTACATATTTAGTTTTCCTACAAGTCTCTATTCTTTCAATTTTCCTCTCCAAGCTCCATTTAGCCTGTATCACACCAGCTGCAAAGCTCTTATTAGCTTTCATCATTTCAGATTTATTTTCGAGTTTCTCAGTTTGACTTTCTATATCTTTTATATGATTATCTAGCCTTGTGCTTTTATTAAGGGAATGGTGTCTTGTGGCTCAAATACTGAGTAAGGCTATCTGGAGTCTGTTTCCACTTCTGTCAGAAAGTTTCTCTGCGATCTTTTGTGTCCCGGTGTCCTAGCATTAAGGTGAGGAAACAGCGTTCTCATTTCCAGGCATTATGTGAAATATACTTCACTAATGACTGTGGTGAGATTATTGGATGACACTGAGGTGCTATTATTAGTTTTTTGACCTGACTTTCAAAACATATTAGGCTTTTCACAACCATTTAATGAAAAAGAGGTTAGTATTAAGATTGCTTGAGCCATTACAAGACGCTCTTTTCATTGTTTTCACTTTGCAATACTTCAGCCATTTTGATTGAAATATTCAGTTTGGTACCGCAGGTTAAATGGTCAAAATCCTCCCCCAAAACCCAAAACCTAGAGAAAAAGCAGTTCAACAGGTCTTAGCACAGAGCTAGGAAGACTACCGTGTTTTGTCCGGTATTACTACTATTACTACAACTGCTACTACTACTACTATTACTACTACTACAAGATACAAGAGCTTCTTCTGTGGGGCCACAACTTTCCATTTTTTATATCCCAGCTTTCAAGTGCTTGATTTTACAGCCTTAATGTGTTCTTTTAAGACAGTTCTTTTTATGTGCAAATAAAAATCAGGGCCCAAAATTAGCAAAATGCTGTCTCTGCTCTACCAAATGCATTAGGATGAAAAAATCAGTAATTCCTTGTCAGTAAATTGCTTCCAAGCTGTGGAAAGGAGAACAATATAGAACAAATAAGACAGTGCACATAGTGGGCAATAACACTGTGCATACACATTATTTTAACAGATGTTTCCTATTAATAAGGCTACTTAGCAGTTCATTTAATGTATTCTTTCTTTCTTCCAACAAGCAGGAAATCTTTTTGATTCAGTTCTGCTTTAATATTTGATAACCACATTAGTTACGGGAAAATTTTATTAGAAAGAAATTCTTGTATGTGACCAGGAAGATTCTAATGTAGTATCTGTCAGCACTTAATAATAATAGTGGAGCAGAACAATTTCTTTACAATGTATAATACTACTCCACCTAGGTATGAAAGTGTTTCTAAGAAAGAATTATTATTTAGGGACATTGAATTTCAAAGGGATAAAGTGATTTGCCAAGGTTTTTCTGCCCTTTGGGCTAATGTGAGAGACAGATTTCTTAAACTTTTATCTATTGTGCTGTTTTCTGGATCCTGGTAGTGGATCCGTTTAGTTTTGTGCTTTTGTTAACAGCTGAGGAAGATGAAAGCAATGTAAGCAGTGATGAACATTTGTTAGTTCACCACAGATGAACATTTTGAACAGAAATATGTTATGGTTTGTTTTCTAAAGAAGCTGGTGACAGCATTGACTGATAGTATTTATACGTTTAGCTTCAGCTCTTCTGGACTCCAAATTAAAATGAATAAAATCCAGCCAGTTGGTGAAAAAGAAGATGATAACAAATGATAAGGGATGCTCTGCAGAAAATGCTTTAAAATAACTACTTGCTAACAGTGGTGATTAGTGGTGATTAAGCATCCAAAATTAAATGTGAGTCTACAGAAAATGAAAAGCTAGAACTAACAACAGCACCCAGGGGGACCAGCATGAGGATAAGAGAATGAAGGCACCCTGTCCCTGGCCTTGCTGAAGCTGGCCACTGGGTCTCCTGCACAGTCATAGTCTTTTAACAATAGGTTTGCACCATGTTTCACTGCACGAGTTTCTGGTCCAACTTCTAAATGCTATTGCAGTGAATAATAATAGTACAGTCTTAACCATGGGTGTGAATGTTGCTTGGGAAAAACTGTTAGGATCAAGAGGAGAGACTGTAACTGAAGCCAGTAAAAGGCGTCATCTATGTCAGAAATAGACATATAATATAAAACTCGCCTTAACTTCCACAGAGTATGTAACTCATTTTTGCAGAAGAATGTATAAATAATACATAGGAATAATAACAAAGAACTTCAGCCATAGAAAAGGAACATGATTGCTTTTTAAATCTGCAGAAAGCAATTATCATCTCCGTATTTCTCAAGCCCTTAATGGAGAGGAACACTTCTCATTCCTCAGACTGACAAGACTTCTTTTCTTTCTCCGTTGTACTGTAAGAACATTGTTATTCTAAATGTCTTTCCAAGATCTCAGGTGCTGATTAAGAAAGAAAGGACTGAAACACGAGTTGGTAGTTTAGCCACCCAGTCATGAAACCATAAATAGGAATTTGGTTCTTTGGACTGATAAATAGGTTCCTCAACCTGACATAAATGACCCACAGCTGTAAGGTATCATAGAAAAAGCATTCTAAATTTCTCAACATAGAGGGGAGTCTTTTCAATTACAGAAAAGCCTATCATAAGCTTACACCAATTCCCATGAGCTAGTAACCATTTACTTCCACAGATTCAACAAGGTTTGCTCTAATCAATTGCACCGCAGCTTTTCCTTCCACTCTTCTTCAGTTAATCCAAGTCACAGTGATTGTCCACAGTATCTATTTCCTGACTGGCTGAACCTAGAAAGAATTGAGAAACTCATGAGAAAAACTCTTTTCAGGAGAATTTAAGATCAGTTATCTGCAGTACTTACGTGGATGCTTAAAGTCTTTCCAAGCAAAAAAAGGGAAAATGGGAGATTTTGAATAGTATTTTTCACAGTAACAGCAGGATTATTTACAGATGGGAACTTGAAATGAGAGTAGGCAGAAAAATAAAGCATTAAAATAAATGACATCCATGGTTGAGCAACAAAAGCAAATTATGTCTATGAATGACTAAAAAATCTATGAAGAATTTTTAATTCAGCCTGAAGGAATAAAGTATCATTGTGTTGTTTTTGTCAGATCAGCTTGCAACTCACTGAGTCAGATTCCATATCAGTTACCACAGATTTATAATTTGTGTTTTATATGCTTTCATCCCCCCCTTTTATTCCTCACTATACCTTTTTTACAATCTGTCTTCATTTTGCTTCTTTTTTTATGATCCTTGTGAAACAATTAACAAAATATGATTATGTCCTTTTATTTATATGTCAGTGGGATGCAAAGTCCTGAGTTTGATATAAAAACATGGAAAGGGTATTGGGATGAAGTGAGGAGCACCTTCAATGCCTCTGTCCAACTCGTACTTTGAAAAAATATCCGTTATTCAATATGATTAGCTAAAAATTAAAAAAAAATCTTTAAACAGTTTTTACACCCTAGTTATATAATTTATGACAGGGAAAAAGATTTTGTAGTGGCTGGAGAGGAGTTCACCAAGTCAGAGAAAAAGGAATATGTCAGAATTTCCCTCCTTTGCATGGCAGGATATTATAAGGAACTTCCTGCAGTAGCTAAAAATATTTACTTGCCAGCCATGGGTTGCTAGAAGTTTTCCTCTGTTTGATTAGCCTTTTTAAATGTTTGGTCCAGGTCTTCTTGAATTGGTAGATAAATGCAAAACTGTTTTGACTTCTATTAAGGTAAATCCAGTCCAGCCTTGCCATAAATAATAGTAATAATAATAATGGCACAGTAGAATGCCATAAATAATAATTAATGGCATAGTAAGAATCCTAGTTGGCACCCTAAAAAATTAGGCACCCTTGCGTCCAGGTTATAACTAGGGATCTGTGCAAGTTTTCCATTCTGATTCTTGAAGGTTACTGAATTCATATGGTGTTATATTAAGCATTTCTGACTGCAGCAGCAACAAGCTGGTTGTGAATGGAACCACTGTGAAACACCTCCTTTGTGCTCACGATTAGGCATAGATGTTCAGGTCTAGGTTGTAAACTCAATCCTGTTTGAACATTATCTTAGTACTATGCACATGTGTGTTCACAGAATTTATACTTTAATTTGGAAATAAAGCTGTAACTTGATTCCTTTGAATGTACATTGTAATGCTTTAAAATAGATGCAATTCTGACAAAGTTGCACAAGCTTTTTAAAACAGCCGAAGTTAAAACAAAAGTTACGCACTCAGCTGCATCCTGGAGTGAAAATGATCAATATGCTTGCAAAATATAAGTTGGAATAGCCTGATCTCAAGTTAACAAAAACTATGTAAAAACAGTTCAAAAGCCCTCTTGCTGGGCACCTATATGAGGTTGTTTATATTGTGTAAATAATAAGAATTTGATGAAACAAGATAGATACTTGTCCATGAAACACAACCAGAAATTGTGGGCATAATGTGGAAATTGTTGGCTAAAACTCAATAGCCTGTGTTAAGCAGTAGGTTAGTCAAGATTAAAGCTGTGGTCTTTGTGTTTTTAAAGTGGGTAAATCTAGTGGAAATTTTTGTGGACGTCCACATGTGTAGCAGAGCATCAGTAAACTTGATGGTAGTATAGGTACTATCACTAACTTGCTTTTATTAGCCATTTCTATTAGATTTTCCCCTACAATCTGATGCAGATATTTGGGCTTTCCTCTGCTAGGCAGTATAATAAATGTGTACTAATCAATGGATTAATACATGAAAAGCATACAGTCTATAAAAAAGAGACAAAGAGGATAAAGGAGAGACAGAGAAGCAGACCTATGAAGTTACATGCTTAAGCCCATGAGGAAAGTTATCGCCCAAACAGTATTTATTTCATGTATTCAGTATGACTTCTCATTTCTTTTGAAGTAATCTTAGAACTCATCATACTGCTCTGTTGAGCAGGTGGTAGATTGAATGGTAGATGTAATTTATTGTGTTACATTTAAAGGTAGAAAAGGTGGTCCTGAGATGCTAATGAGCTTAAGAATTTGTCAGGATTTTTAAAAAAAGCTTAGCCTTTTATATGAGTAACAAGACTACTTGGAGCTGATAAAGTAAATACCTAAGAGAAATAAATTACTTTGGAAAGGACGTAAAACTTTAACTTTGGGGATGTAAACTTAGGGGTTAGAAGTGCTCATAACTATTGGATGAAAGAGCCTCAGGCTGCTGCTGGACTGCTGCTCTTGTATTGGGGCTTTTGTGGCCTCTTTTCCTGCAAACCCAATAGGAACAACTAATTGATCTACAGGCATCTAAAGTGATCATGGTTTTCCTGTTTTACAATGAAACTGGAACCTGTGGATTAACCTCAGCAGGCAGCTATCAGCCATGACCAGTGGTGTCAGGTTGATCTTCTCTCCTGCTTGGCTCCTAGGCTTGGAGCAAAGGCAGATGCAAGTCCTAGGAGAGCTGCTGCTCCATTTGGAGGGCAATATGACACATCTTGGTAATTATGTGACTTATTGATTGTAAAACTTGCACATTGAGGTTTGATTTTTGCATCTGTCAGATTGAGAGAGGATGAGGAGAAAAAGCTAACTCTTTCACTTCAACCTTTATTTTAGACACTAAAATCTCTGACCATCGATGTGGAGTATCCTTTCAGTAATCTTGCTGTGGTGTTTATGCATAGATAAGTCACAAAAGCAGATCATATCTGTTTTCTTCTTATCACTGCTCAGTTCTTGCTCAGGAGTGTGTGTTGGAGTAGGTTTCAGCTTTTTTTTAAAAATGGCAGAAGTTTGGTTTTGTTTATACTCCCCCTTCACTCTGAGTTGACAAGAGTTTTGGGCCTACCCACTACTTGTCCTCTAGTTTTCTGGGAAAGATAAGATAGAGCAGTATTTGCATGTGAATTCTTTTTTTAAGATTTTTGCATTCTTTAATATATTAAGAGTGGTTTCAAATATTAGGTTTTAATATTTTGCACATTTTACAGTTTTAAATTTTGCTAATTTGGATACAATATTAATTCATATAATGATAACAAAATTTTACAAAATTCTTTCAGGCAGTGCTTGTTTCTTTGAACATCAGAGATGGAGATTTTAATAGCATTCTCTGCTCAAACATTTGGGACACCATATTATTTTACAGATCACTCTAAATACACACCTTAAGTGAACTCATTGTTTCTGAATCCTTCCTTCTGAAGGCCCAGCTTTAAAATTTGCCCTGAAGCTAATGGAGAGTCGTGCCATTTAGTTATATTCTTCTTAGACCAAATGAAGATCTGCAGAGCTTTTTAACTCCTGCAATGTGTGATACTAAATACTGTATGAATTCTTCAGATCCCAACTATCTCTTTTTCCCAATCTTATTTTTCACAAAGTCACTTTCCAGAAGTTTTTCTTCTTTATAGTGATAGCTTTAAATAATTAATAGTATCAAAGCTTACTGTTCCACCACTGAATGAAGATTTAGGTTCTTTAAACCACCAGAAATAGCTGCAGATGCAGTATAAAACTAGGTTCAACTTGCTTGCTTAGATTGATTTACTTATTCTAACTATATATTCAGATAACCTGAATGGTGTCCGTATTTTATTATTGTTATGAAATGTAAAATTCAGAGCCCTGAGATTCAGTGTGTGTCCAAAGTTTGAAAAAAACAGAAGATAAAAGAGCTGATATACGAAGCATTAATGGTTTTCAAAATTGGACTAACATGATATAGAAACCAGATTCCTTATTAAATTGGGCCAGATATAGAAGTCCTATTCTGTTTCCTATCAGATCTTAATTCAAGCAAAGTTGTCACTGGTCTGAATGCTGAGAGTTGAGGAGAAAAATAAAAGAGGAACTCTCCATCTATATATAACTTATTATGTATTTTGCTTTTTGATACACATTTTTTACACCATGGAAGACAAAATCTCCAGAGTCAATGTGATTTTCTCCTGTCCCTCCCTACTCTCCTTCAGATTTCACATAATTTTTTACCATGATGCGTAGCATATTCTGGGGCCATGTAAGACCTGCTTGACACATATTCTTCATAAGCATTAACAGTATTCCCACCCCAGTATTACTTCCTGGCTGTTCAGATTGCTTACAGAAAAGAAGATCCAACCTGAATGGTAGGGATTTTATTTCTGAGTAAATCCTGATGGTTTACATAAGTAAATATGGCAACAATAGTGACATAACAAAGTGACTGATTGTGGTCTACCTTTGTACAGTCACTTCAAATCTACATGGCGAAGATACTTTCTGCCTGAACAAGGAACAATTCTTGCAACATGAGAGGTAGATGTTGAGAGAAATAAGACTGATACCATCAGTTGCGCTTAATGAGTTCAGACTATCAGTACACTGTCAAATGCCATCACCAATTACAGTCTTTAGTATGTAGGTCTTAAATCCTTTAACTTTCAAATAAGTGTCTCTGGTATTTTCAGTCATCCAGTGTTTCTTGGGTGCTGCTAATAATACTGTGGGTGGTAGATCAATTGGGGAAATTTGTAATCCATGCAATGGATAAATCCCCTTTGTAAAATGCTGTTGGTTCCTAACAATAAGGAAAAGTTATTTTTTAACATTTTTATTTATATTGTATTATATATATATGGACTGAGGCAAAGAAGTTAGGGACAAGGTTGTAAACAAATGCAAAAAAGGAAAATCATCTTTGGAACACGTGCATTTTTGTGTCTTATGTAAATCATCAGAATCAAACTTTCTGCAGTGGGTCTGTTCTTAAATAATTCTTGCACATTGAACTAATGATCTCAGAGGCAGGACTGCTGTCTTAGTAAGAGAGAGAAAACTAATGGCCACGTACCTCAAGCAGATTTGAATGTTGGCAACCTGAGTTGGACCTTGTCATGTATCTCGTAGTGTACAATGCTCAGTTCCTGCACAAAAGCAATTTAAGTGCAAATATCAAGTCTCATTTTATTAATCAAACAATAAACAAAAAAAATTACCCTAGAATAGCTATGACATTTATAGTTTTAAAGGAAAGCCTTGAATTCATTAAAATAATTTATTTTTAGATCTTATCAAACATAAATAAGAAATTAAAAGTATATTGCCCTTCTTTTTAAGCTGCAGAATCATTAGATCATTTAATTTAAATCATTAAACTGCAGAATATATCAGTTAGTCCCATGAAATGGGGAATATGAACATATACTGTTGAGAGGAAAATGGACCAAGAAGAGCTGCCAGACATAGCTATAATCACTCAAGTGATGAATCTAAGAAAATGAAATATTTCTTCTTATGAAAGTGTAAAATCTGGAGAATAACAAGGTGATGAGAAACCTACAATATGGACTTGTCAAGACAAATCCCATCTAAGCAATCTGGTTTTCTTCTGTTACAGAATAGCTGATTTAGCTAATAAGAGACAATTATTTGATAAGCTGTATATTTACTGAAGTAAGGATCTTGCATAACAGGAGAACTTATGATCTGAATGAAATTGCTGTAAAATTGATGGACAACTGGGTGAAAAACTATAGTCAGAAAAAATTATCAATGAGTTGCTATCAACCAGAAATGAAGAAATGGTGATCTTTACTGTGTTAAATTTGGACGTATTCATTATTTTCTTAAAAAATGTAGTAGACTTCTACATCAGAAGTGGAGAGAATTACAAAGACTTTGAGTGTCATTAGAAAGAAAATATGAATCTAATATTAAGTGAAGAAATGCTCCAAAAATCCATAGAGGACATTTGCTAAAGAAAGTACAGAATATTTCTTTATGATAGCATCATCTCCATTAGGAGATGGAGGACATAGGCAGGCAACAACAGTTAGTCTTAGAGTCGTCCATAAGTTTAATATGGGTCAAAAGGGTGATGAAAAAAATGATCTGTAAGTAAAAAAGAAAATAAAAAAAGAAGGTCTTTGACTGCACATGTAATCTGGAAGAAAAAACTCCATAAAATTACAATAACTATCTGATAGACTGTAATTTTGCAAGAGCAAACAGCATTTCTAAGAACAGGAAGGAGTCCCGCTTCAGCATACTGCTGTATAATTGTAAAACTAATTGCAGGAACACCAGTTTTTGGCAGATGGTGTTTTACTTTTTGTTGAAGTGTCTTTTGAAACAATAATATAATTCAAAAGATCACAGAAACAACGTGAACAGAAAAATATACCCAAACAAAGAGAAAACAAGAAAAGCAAGGTAAAAAGCAAATTTTGAAAACAGTTGAGTTTTATATAGCAATAGCCCACAAAAGACAGTGGATGGTAAGTCATTGTCTTTTGATATTTTCCTCCTTTAAGCATAATATGTTTCAAACATGTCTGTGGGTACCTCCTCCAAAGACACACATTACCTTAGAAACATGTGCCCTCCCCCCCCACGCACATGCACACATGTCACTTCACATGTTGAAATATGACAGTGCTGTTATCCACACATTTTCACAGTTGCAGTTTTAGCATTGCTAAGTCAGAAGATTCCCCTGGGTGCTTCTCAGTCAGAGGTATTAATTTAAAAGCTGTTCACTTATTAGCAACAACTACAGAATCCACCTTGGCAGAGTAGCTCAAATCAGCTGTTAAGGAGGTAACCTGTCACCAGGCAAATTAGCGATACGGGTGCTGTTTCTCTGTAAACTCTGCTTACACGCAAGCAGCTAGCACTCAGTTAGCTGTTCTTTAACTGGCAGCATTTCTAAGGCTAGATGTTTTCAGCTTTTTTATTGAGAAATTATCTGAATATTATTTGCTCAGGGTTTGGGTTTTTTTTGGTGTGTGGGTTTGGGTTTTTTTTTCCCCTCTTTGGTCTATTCCTTATTTAAAGTCTGAAGTATACAGAAGTTTGGAGAAGTTCATTGTTTGTTAATTTTAATTCTTGTAAGAATTTAAGACAGGGCACTGCCTGCAGCTTCCTCTGGTCACAGGATGCTGCAGGAGGTAACAGGTTCAGTGGTAATGAAGGTAGCTGTAATACGTTCAATCATCTTTTTGGACTTCTGACAAAAAAAAAAAAAAATCATATGTTTTTTTCTGAAACCTAAGACCTGAAATCCACTGGAAATATGTATCAAACTTTATTCAGTAAAATATCTGTATACATGGAAAAGGATTTATGGGGGAAATGTCTGCACAAAAGAAATAAGGTGATATATAACAGTACTCACCTATTCCATACCTGGAAAAAAAAAAGGATTTTTCTAAACTGTGACTTTTGTGTATTAACTCTTTTTTAACTCTGTTATGGGAACTTGATAATCACATCCTTTCTAAATTTGCTTTTGTGAGAAGAGAAGACAGCTAGGTGATCCACTGACAGATTTGCAAATAAATAACAGTACCTCAACCTTTGCTTATTACTAAAAACTGCAGCAATCTAATGGCTTTCTAATCAAATTCTGGGCTGAAATTCCTGCCAAAGAGATTGCAAAGTCTGGCCCAGATTTTTTTGTTAGTCTGTACACCACTAATAGATATATTCACTGTTAGTTTTTGGACCGGGGAACAAGGGCCCGATTATAAAGTATTGTTTAAATGAATTTTGGCATCCAGTTTCACTTAAATGTTAACAAGCCCTTTTTTTTATGTCCCACTCAGATTTGTCTTTCAAATGCTGCAGTTTTAAAGCCATACTTTTTTTTTTTTTTTTTTTTGTGAAAACAGCTTGCTTTGTCATCTCGTGCAATACCAGAGTAAATGCATTGTGACCAAAAGTCTTAAGCAGAGGAAAACTATCTCTTCTCTCGTTGTTTGTCTTCTGAGACTGCAAATGTGTAGATAGAATAACAACATTGCTTATAAAGATGTACATGTTTTGTAACATGTTTTGCATGTTGTGACTTTTAAAAGCGGAGATTAATAGAGCTGAATTCTGAATTGTATTATTTAAGATATGGATAAGATGATTTGGGGTAATTAATTTTTCTTCTTCCACTTTAAGAGATTTATTTTCCTTTGCTGTACTCAAAAACAGCTACAGAGAAATAATGATCTTCATACGTGATTTAATGTACTAGATAAACATAAATAAAAAGAAAAAGTAAGGTATGTGTTTATTTAATCCTAACACCCTGATTAAAAAGTTAAAAAAACAATGCTGAAACCATTATGTCTTCTTTGACCATTCTATTAATTTATTTCACTCTGTCTGGGGACAGAGAAGTATACGGGAAAAGGGTAAAATCTACAGACACTTATTATTAGCTATATGCTATTTCTATGCTCTTCGATCAGACTTCAGAAATGCCATGGACAAAATTCCACAGGATCCAATTTCTTGTGTTCTCTGGCTCCTTTGCAGGTTTGCTGGCTCCTCTTTGCAGACTGATGTTCAATCCATGCCTACTTATCACAAAGGAAGTGTTCGTGAATGTTGTACAGAGAGGGAAAACTCAGTTTCTTAGAGAAACAGTCTGTCTTTTAGGGGAGTGTGATCTTTATCAGCAGATGTAGGGTTGCTATTCTGCAGGCAAGTCAATGAAACTGGATATAGCAGCAAGGAATTAGAATAGTGTCTCTTAAACACAAGAGCTGGAGAGTGACCAGGGAAGGATGAGGGAGAGAGAGTTCCAGAAACTGGTACTACATTTGATCCATATTTTTGTCAGACATCTAAGTGGGCCAGATAAGCTCTAAAAGTAGTCAGCTCAATAACCCACAGCTAGTTTAAAACCGTGGATAATTCATTATCCACATCTCTCTAGTAGTAAAGCATAGCATAAAGATTACAAGAGAATTTGAATTGCTTACTGTCACTTTCACTTTACAACTTTTAGCTTTGGCCTTACTTTTAAGCCTTCCCAATTGGCATGCATGGTGTCTATGCATAAAGCAATTTAACTCACTCAGGATGCATGATTACCAGTTGCCTTTCTGCTGAAGGTTTTTCTGTTGATTTGGGGCTGCCAATTCAAGTCTCTTGCCTCAGTGCCTCCTGTGTTGTGCAAGTAATCTCTTCCGACATACCATCTATTTTAAAGTAATATCTTCTCAATTTTCATCCTTCTGTTTTGACTCCTGACAAAAGCAAATATTCCTCTGAGAGTTGGGAAAGTAGGAGAAGAGGGAGCATCTCAGAAAGAGTGGAAACTTTGTTTAAACAGCATGAATTAATCCCATATCACACAATGTAAGTGACATGCAATTGCTTGTTGTTATCAGCCATTAAACCTTGAAAGCTATTGTATGTGAAAAGAGAAAAGCACATAAATAATAGAGATATGCTCTTCAAAGCCCTGGATGCTTGCAGACCTTTTGTGAACTGTATTCTCACTTTCCTAGATGAGGTGCATCACAGCTGTTATACTTCAACTGAGGCAGTGGACGGAAACCCAGATCTTGTGCTTTGATTATATACTAGCAAATTCATAACTGCAGTATTCAATGGTCTCACAAATACTGATGAGTTTGTCCTTGCAATGCCTTTGGGAGTTATGAAAATGTGACCTCCAGTGTGTAGATAGGATACTGGTGCACAGAGAAGTGAGAGGACCTCCTGTTGTTGCACAGTGAATCTGTAGCAGGTTTAGGAAGAAAGGAGGAGTTTCCAAGTCCCTGACCAGGCATCTTTAGAGAGTGTTGGAGACAAAAGCATGTCTTGAAGTAGGCATGACCAACACAACAACCCTCATCAAGTAATTGCCTGGGGCTTCCCCCCAGTACCACTGCACTACAGCTCTGTATGAGGTTATCTCCACTCTTGTACTCTTTTCCTGCCTTGCTCCTGTGGTTCATTCTGTAAAGGTTTTACACCACAGCTGATAGAGCAGTGGCACACTTCACCATGATGGAGCTCAGGAATAATGACATAACTCTGTGAATTTTATAAACTCCAAGCAGACTAGACAGAAACAGTGCAATCTAAGCTTTCTCATGAACATATGTCTATGTTGATAGGTATTCCTGTGCTCTGTGGAAGGCCCCTGAGTAATACCACAGTGATGTATCCATCCTACATCTATATGATGTATTCAAACACTTATCCATCTTGCTCATCCTGGGATTCCTGGAATTTATGGGCTTTGCTCTGACGTTTAATCCCAGATTCCCTTACACCATACAGCATTCTCGAAATCAAGCAGCAAGTACCTTTACTGAGTCGCCTTAAGAGCAGAGGAAATTGCAAAAACCTGCTATGACACCCTTCTTATGGAGAGGAAAAATACACGTATATGGGATTTTTGGTAATCCCAGCTCAAGCTTTCTGATTGTAGGGCAGCCATTCAGGCTGGCCCTTGAGAGCTGCTGGAGCTCTTAACCATCCCTGTTAGGACAGACAATGCAAGTAATAGCAAAGCAATCAGATGAAATAGGCTCTGAAACTCATAAAGCAGATGTGGACAATATGATTCATATTACTTATTGTTGTAAATGCTATGATAGAATTGCAATGCTTTGCAGATGTGAGACATCTAGGCTTTATTATATATAATTTTTCTCCTCTGTTTGTAATGAATACAGGTCAATTCCTTCACAAGTCAGTAGACAAGAAATTTTCCTTGTAATCTTAGCATCTGCCTTTAAATGTGAGGAAACATAGCTTGATTTTTGACAGATTTCAGCAATCATGTCACAGGATGTGACGATAGTGTTTTACAGACTGATCTGTATTTGTTCCCACATTTCTCCCTACAGCTGTATTTCTATATGTGAATGCCACACTCCGATTTTAAAAGATGATAAGAACACATTTTTGGCTCTGCATTATTTTTTAGCTGAATTATACCCTGGGATGAGTGAGTGATACTTTTATTGAAGTCAGAGGCTCTTGCTAATGTGTAACATACTGACTCTATAGGTCAGTAATAAATAAACAGTTTCCTTTTGTGGCTGGGCCCACAAATCTATTTGATTGAGTTTCCTTTTAAAGTGATCTTATTATAAATATTAACCTGATTCAAAGTTGTGCATAGACTTTACAGTAAGATGTACTAAAAAATGTTTTTTTTATAAATCCTGGCTCTGTTCGGCCTAGTGAAATAAATACCTTGTGTTAAGTTAGCTCCTTCTAGAAATTTCTGTTTAATCTCCACCACTGCATTTTTGCATTTTATGTTACTTGCACCTTTTGCAAAGGTTTCATTTTTCAATAACTTTCTACTACTTTTTATCTTCATCTTGAACCAGATAGCTATAAAGACAAAAAAGCCTACACAACAGCTTTTTAGGTAGTAATTAATAAAGTCAGTTCTTCTTTTGCTGCTGCAGTTATACAGCAAAAGGAAAACAATTATTGCTGCTGCTTCTTAGAATATCATCTAAGACCAGCATTTGAACCACAACTTTTTGCTCCAACTGAAAGGAAATGCAAAAGTGAGATTTACATTACAGGTAATTTTCCCCATTTCAGGTAATGCGTATCTGTGCCGTGTTTGACTTTTAAGACCTTTTTGTCAATATAAAGAATAGTTTATTTGTTGTATGTCTATCCGAACCCTGTTCCTCTGTGAGGTGTAAAAGCAATTGCTGCTGTATTCTTAGCTATCAATATTGCCCAAGAGAGATATTATGATCCTTCCAAGGGCCCTTCTTCATCTAATGTAACCCCCCTTGAGGCACTTTAGCAATTAAAATGAGTGACTAGATGCTTTCATGGTTTAATTTATACAGTATTCAAACATTACTTAGGCAATGCTTTCATTTGGATAAATTTGCTTGAGCATAATGGAAATTCCCCAGTTTTCCCTTGAAAATTTGAATTCTTCCACAATAATAGTCTCTCCATGCACTTTCTACTGAATGATTTGCATAGAGTGGGAGAGTCATGCACCTCTACAAGTTCGTATTTGCACCAGTGATGAGTGAAACTTTAAAGGTCCAGTGTAAAGAACAACTGAAAAAAATCCCATAAATCCAGATAGCAGGGCTTCACTGAAGATATTCAGATCTTGCAGGTGTACAAAGATGAGATTAAATCTCAAGACAATAATCTATCCTGTACTACTAGCTTTGAGCTAGGCTGATAAAATTTTTTTTCTGTAGTTCAACTCCTGCTGGTCACCACAACCTTTCAGATTTTCTTAGTGAGAACAGCAACAGGATTTAGTAGGAAGGATAATCTCTGTTAGCAGCACAGCTACTGTAATACACTATTGATTCAACCTGTCTCTACAATGTGAAGAACACTGTACATATGCTTAGAAGATAACTAAATACACATTATTTATGTATTAAGTATCCATACTGAGCATATGTTGTGAGAATGTATTTCTCTTTCAGCAGGGCATTTGGCCATTCCATCAGTTTACAGAGAAATTGCTTGAATTTTCCAAAGAATATTTGCAAATTTTATTCATATGCCTTTTCTCACACATTTATACACATATCCCTCTTCTTTTGTCCCTTTAAAAAGGGACTGAAAAGATAAAATAGGTAGTAATCTCTTTTTTGCTTTGGTTCTCCACAAAAGGCAAATTTCAATTCAAGTATATGTGTACTTTGAATGAAAAATCACTGTATCGGAGGCAATACCTCAAACTGAATGCAGTTCCTTGGTGTTGTGCTGCTACAAAGGTAACCCAGATTTTGCAAATGGTTGCTAGAAATGACAAACCAGGAGGCTAGCTGTCAGATCCCGTTTCAAAATAGAGATCAGAAATTAAGTGAACCTATTCCTGTCTGCCTGAAGAGAGAATGCAAACTGAAACAATTGCATGTTTTGTGTATGAACTGTTTATTCTACGTATATTTTGAAGATACTTATGAAAAAAATAATCCTTAGACTGGTTGAGACTAAACATAATACATTTCCCAGGACTACAGAGGGAATCTGGATTGGCCACAGTAGTAAGGATGAAGAAGCGCATCTGTTATGTACGGGAGAGTAAGAGCGTGTGTGAGAGAGAATGATGCTGCTGGTTTCTTTTGTGTACCTGACTGTACTCTGTTAATAGATTTTCATTGCTTCTGGAACTTAATGACCACAACTTGCTAAGCATATCTGCTGCACTTCACAGGCTGACTGCGGTTTAAAGACAGTGGATTGCTGTTTTTGATTTTACCGTGAGATCTGGTCTTTGTTCCTCTGGGGGATTTTCTTGTCTTAGCAAGAGTAGCTACACAGGGACAGAGGCTCATGCTTGCACACATATGCATGCACACGTATGTCGACATGCGCAGAGTTGGATAGAATAGTTACTTTGTAAGTATGATAGGGAACAGAAGGCCCAACTAATTACAAAGTTAAAATGTAGAAACAGGAATTTTAACAGGTAGGCAAAAGTAAAGGCAAGAAATCCTCACAAAAGCTAAATCTCCTTTCACATGGGATTTAATTCAAATCACAGAACACATTATCTATCTTGGGAATAAGCACTATCCAAAAAGCACCACAGAATGACACCAGTTAAAATTAGCCTCAGCCAGGAAAATATTTTAAGCAAGTTTAAGCAGCACGAACAGGTGACAATCTGTGTGTTTCATGCTGAGACAATGAAACTTAGGTATAAGCATTTTCATTGTTTGTGAGCCCCTTTAGGGATAAAAACTCTGGTATCATGATAGAAAACTGGTATTTTAATACGTATTTAAACCTCTTACACATTTAAATCACTTTTACAAGTGATTGTTTTTCCCTAAAGCCTTGGATTCTGGGTTGCGTGGTTGGACCTCCCACTAAACACTGCAGGTGAGGTCCTCAGCTGGTGTAAATTAATGTAACTCCCCTCATATCAGTGAGGGAAAGCATCCAAATTATTGACCTACAGGGATAAGTATCCCAGCTGTCATCTGCTCAAGCTATTTTTGTCAACTAAAGTGTTTTTCAAACTAAGTTTATTTTTAATTAGTGCATTTATGTAGCTATATTCGTCACTGGTGATTGGCTGATTTACACTAGTGGAAGACCTGGCTTGCTGAGAATGTACTTTGCTGCACTGAACACATGGCGGTAACAGCCTGTAACTATCCCTTTGCGGCCCTGATCACATTTTATTTGTGCCGAATTTCCCATAGTGGCTGCTGTCACAAAAGGCCTAAAAGGATTATGGAACACGTGCTTTATTTTTAAATTGCTTTTTATTTTCTTTTGCCTGAAGTTGCCTTCCTGCACTAAAGGACAATCTTCACCTTGTGAATATTTTGTTGAATTAATAGATTCAAAATTTCTTCACATAGATTAGTTTCTCCACTATTATTGAATCTTTTGTTAAAAATGAATTTTGCCTACAGTTATATGGGAATCTTTCAACATTGCATGAAACATGAACAAGGTGTGTGGAAGAGGAGGACAAAAAGAAGAGAGACAAGCAGCATGAATTCATAGGCATTAAAGTTAAAAAGAGATCACATTTAAGTGAATATTGTTTTTCCTTGATAACCTTTTTCTCACTGCCAACTGTTAATATTTAATTTTCAATATATTTTACCCAGAATCACTGAATTTTGGGAAAAAAATTAAAGGTTAGATTTAATCTTGAATTCATTATAAAAGTGAGACCATTCCTATTAAATATAATGATGAACAATGAATGTAAAAACCTCCATGATACCAGCTCAACACATCAAAACAATATCTCCTCTGTGTAAAAAATTGAATCCCCATAAGACCAGTGATAAATAGAGGCAGATGGAAAATATTTATCAAAATATATTAACATTTTAGTAAAAGTTTCTTTTTCAGGGTTTGTCCTGGTTTCGGCTGGGATAGAGTTAATTTTCTTCATAGTAGCTGTTATAGTGCTGTTTTTTGGATTTAGGATGAGAATAATGTTGATAGCACACTGATGGTTTAGTTGTTGCTTAGTAGTGCTTACACTAAGTCAGGGATTTTTCAGATTCTCATGCTCTGCCAGGTGCACAAGAAGCCAGGACAGCTGGCCAAAGGGGTATTCATAGAATCACAAAATCATTAAGGCTGGAAAAGACCTCTAAGATCATCAAGTCCAACCATCAACCCAACACCACCATGCCCACTAAACCATGTCCCTAAGCGCCTCATCTACACGTCTTTTAAATGCCTCCAGGGATGGTGACTCCACCACTTCCCTGGG
>NW_009200955.1:4668-16799 GCF_000690835.1 Fulmarus glacialis | reverse complement strand
CCCTCCCTCTTGTTTTTAAAGAGGATTTTTAATTTGTCCTTACATAATATATTTTCTTACTTTTATAAAATGGAAAGGGGCATTGAAAAATCACACAAGAAAAAATGCATTCATTAGTTGACCTACAGCTTTTTCCCCTGGAACATCCAACATTTGATGTTATTAACACTTCCCACGAATATTTGTTTTAATCTCAGGTTTCTTGAGGTTCAAGAATTAAAACAGTTTCATGTCTATCATTATCACAGGACGTGTGTCATATAAATGCGTCAACTTACTTAAAAATGAGTAAGCTCTATAACTCTGTAACAAGAAACTCTGTTAATCTTACAACTCTGCAAAGTCAGCTACTTTCATTTTATTATTGCCTACTTGGTTAGAGAAGAAGCCTGATGGGTAAAGGAAGGGAGAAATAAAATCCTGACCATTTACAATAGCAATTTCCAATGAGAGCCAATAATCAGCAAAATCTCTCACGTCTACACAGCTCCATAGCATTCTGCATGCCAGTGAAACTCCTGAGCTAAGAGAGCATGAGGGAAAAGGAAAGAAAGTTGCTCACCACTCCAGGAACCTCCTTGTCCTTTCCAGAGTAGGTGGTACTCACGTGCCTTCCTTTCTGTCTCCTAGCAGATAGTAAATTACCTGTATGATCAGATGTAATGGTTCCAGAATCGGATGCAGTGGTTCCCTAGCCTCCTCCCAAAGTTTTTCTTTTCTCACCAGCTCTGTCATTGTACATAAGGGTTGACTTAGCCTAATGAGAACGATAAAAAGAGGCACCTGGTCTGATAAGTAGCTTTCTTTTCCGCTGGAGTGTGCAGTGTCTGGCAGAATCCGTTCCTCTTCCATTCATTAGCTGACCCCTATGCATGCGTTTAGTGCATTTCTTTTCTGTATTTTTTTCTGTACTCAGTCATCATGCTCATCTCAGGAGAAGCTGCACCAGCTGCCCTTTCAGCCCACGGCAGATGAACTTCATTTCCTGACAAAGCATTTCAGTACTGAGAGCATCACTGATGAGGAAGGGCGCCATTCTCCAGCCTTGAGGCCTCGATCTCGCAGTCTCAGGTGAGCTTCAGGTTGTTTGTTGAATTTTTAAGATGTTGGACACATGTATTGCGTTTCTATGTGTGCTTTCAGATCTAAGAATAGTCATTTGTAGTTGTTTTGTTACATGATTTTGAAGTTATTTTAATCAACATTTAATCCATCTCACCTAATCGGAAAGGATTTTTTTTTTTTTTTACATTTGATGCTGAGGTTTTGGGTTGCAAAATGGTTAGCATAGTCTGCTTTTGTATTTTCACAATAAATCTATGAAAACATGATCCACAAGCATCTCTATAGGATGTAGATTTCCTTTAATGAAGTTTCTTCTCAGAATTTTGCTGCATTAATATAAGGAAGTGGTTACAGTCACTGTTAATAACTTTTCCAGCAGTGCTTCTGAAGGGGTATGAAAACTAGAGTAGATGAAGTCAAAACCTTAAATGGAATTGCACCCAAGAGCAATTTTGTAGTAGTGCTGAAAATATTTCTCCTGCATTAGCAGTTGAATAATTTTTACTGTTGCTTCAGAGAACTTGTTGTTCAAAGATAGCTATCCAGGGGTTATTTCCTTGTGCAGTTGATTTTTCCATACATGAAACCAGAAGCAACTAGAACTTCATCTTTCACAGAATTACAGAATGACTGAGATTGAAAAGGACCTCTGGAGGTCATCTTGTCCAAACCCCTGCTCGAGCAGATTGCCCAGGACCATGTCCAGACAGCTTTTTGAGTATCTCCAAGGACAGAGGTTCCGCAAACTCTCTGGGCAATCTTTCTTGCAGGTTTCTAACAATTATGTGGAATAAATCCACAAGCATTTTGTATCATGGCAAAAGCCTTAAGTTTTGCTATGCATTTAGTGCTGGACCAAGTGAATGAAAGTCTAGAGATGCGTATCTCTAGACACAGCATCTTGTGAAAGAAAAAGGATTTATACAAGCAGGGGACAAAGAGGTGAAGTTTCCCTTCTGCTTCTCATCTGAGGGTGTCAGAGGTGGATATCACCTTTAAATTAATGGACAAGATTCAGAAACTCTGCCAGCTGGAAATACTGAATCAGTGTGCCCCGCTCAGGAGCTAGGCTGGGGTTTGTAATAGAAGGAAGTGAAACAGGCCAAGATAACAAAAAAATCCATGGTGAGTATCGTGTCGTGGCAGAGCTGACCTTTCATGATTATTTGTAATTATTTGTATGTTCTAAACTTCAGTGCAGGCTGCATGGTAATTGCATATGGATCTACTAGGTGTAGTTACACAGTAATCTACAGGAGCAGGTAAGTACTTGGGTAGTAGCACACTTAGCCTGTGATCTCCGCAAATTGCCATGTAGTAAAAGAATAGTTACATGATTTGTACTAAGTCTCTTTGAACAATAGTTCTACTTCAGTCCTCTTGCTGTCACTCTTAACGCTGACTATTGCTGAGTAGTGTAACTCTAGTAGTACTAATTCTCTATAGATAAGACAGCTACTGTAGGTAGACAACACATCACTAAGGCAATTATTGTCCTTTCTAACACATACATATTACTGTTGGCATGATGAAGTATAAGACACTTGCTAATGCAAGAATGATATAAACAATAAATGAAGAGCCCAATTTTTTTTTCCCCTTGTTAATACGGATTATCAAGTTGCTGAGAATCTTACCTCTGTAAGCCAATTTAAAAACAGAGTTGTTATATAGTAGGTTTGTAATTTGTGACGAGACTAGATTAATTCAATGTGTCATGTAACTATGTGATTAAACTTCTTCCTCTCTTGAATGCTTTCTCTAGCTCTCTCTGGTTTTCAGTGTGATAATGGCCAGCCTTATTTGTATTCCAAAGCTTAGAATGAACTAATTTAATTTTTTAAACTTACTGTGCCTGATTTGTTTTTCATTTTGCTTATTGGTGGTACTGTGATGCTATGTGACTCTAAAGCACCCTTGCCACTCCCAAGCATTCATGCTGGCCCTTGTTCCTCAAAGAAAAATTGGTATGTCAATTCAACCAATTGGAGCAATGTTTGCAGGAGTAAATACCCTCTTTGACAGGGGGTAGCGTGTCCTTGTAAACAAACAAGTACTGAAATACATGAAGAACAGACCTTATTCACTGCACAGCTTGCTTATTCATTTGCCCACACGATAGAGTTAGCTCACTTGGTGAAAGGGTATTTTTACTTACTTAAAAAAACGAAAAAACAAAATCTGAGCAGTTAATGTGTTGAAAATTAAGCAGGAATTCCCTAAAAATGTTATATTTTTATAAGCATTTAATGGTCTTGTTTGATCAGCTTTAATTAAAAGCAGATGAACAAAATACTTCAGATGTTTTCCTTAGTCACAGCTTTGTAATTTAAAAGATGGTCTGATATTTATGACTGATTGTTACCATGTATTCATTTTTCATCCTTCATGACTACAGCCTTGCATCTCTTTTTGTGAGAGAGGAACTGGTATTTTGAGATGTCACTGTCAAATGCTGGGACTGTTGTTTTTGAGGGTCTGTATAACCCAAGATTTTTTAGAAGTATCAGATGATCCTAGATAGAGTATTGCCTAGATGTAACTTTTGGAAAAAAT
The DNA here is from genome assembly GCF_000690835.1 of Fulmarus glacialis. Classification (NCBI taxonomy): domain Eukaryota; kingdom Metazoa; phylum Chordata; class Aves; order Procellariiformes; family Procellariidae; genus Fulmarus; species Fulmarus glacialis. The sequence continues at coordinate 13,178 of NW_009200955.1, read as the reverse complement.
CTACTACTTTGACTAGAAATTTGCCATTTTCTTGTATCTAGCTGCAAGTGTTATGTTCATACAGAGCAGTCTTAATGATCAAACTGGATGAAAAAAGTAAAGCGTACAGTCATGGAGGGTAGTGTTGGCTGATGTACACTGACATGTTGGTAGCAGCTCCGTTGCTTGAGGTGTTCTGCCAGTGTAGCTTGAAGATACTCGTCATTTAACTAATCAAGCCTTATTTGAAATCCCCTGAATTTCTACAGCAAAAAAATGGCACTGGTTCTTTCCCAGCTGCTCTCCTGTGCAGGAGGAAGGAGGTAGCCTGAGATCAATGGTGGAGTCCAAAAGTATGAAGTGCTTATAAAGCTGGTTGCTAAAGCCAGGAGACTGTTCTCTCATCCATCTCCAATAGATCCAGTACTCACATGCCAAATGAAGGAACATATTTCCATGTGACTGACCCACCTGTTTCGGTGCTTACAGTGTGTCTTCAATAGAAGAGGATATTTCTTTATTACCTGCAGAAGTAATTCCTAGGTATCGTCTCTCAACTCTTCTCTTTTTTTTGTAATGCAACCTTCAAATCCTTCAAGTTATTGACCAACAGAGAGATGCCCAGGCTACATTCACTTTGTTTAGAACAATCCTGGACTTTATCCGAAGAAGATCTTTTCTCCCAAGAATAAAATGCACGGAGAGTGTGAATTCTTGCACTAAACCTGGCATTGTTACTCTTTTTAAGTTAGAGAGATGCTGCCCTCCATCTTTTCCAGGTTCTCTTTACTTGTCATCCTTTAGCAGTTGCTAACACGTGGGAATGTGTGGAGAATGTCAGAGATAAAAGTAGAGTTAACTAATAACGACTTCTTCTAGAGCTGTCTTTATGTGTTCACTCAGCCCACCAATCTGCCCATTTTTCTTGATCTCTTTTGTATTTCAGGATAATGTTGTCTAGGGAAAAAGGGTTGAAGATTGTAGCAGTGAATTTTTATATAGTTGAAGCAGATGAGATCATCCTTAATCAAATATGCTCCTTCATCCTTTGCTGGGTAGTGCTTTTTAAATGCAATCCTCCAACCTGACTTTCGACACACTGGATCCTGCCATTAAGAATATACAGAGACAACTCCTAGAAAATGCCAGTTGCCAAAAAAGGCTTCTGACAAAAATGTACCCGAGATGAGAAGGAAGAATAGGTGTTGTGAAACCACACCAGTGGCCCACATAGTCCTTTTTTATCTTAAAAATTGATCCTGCAGGTTGTGGAGCTCTCTCATCTCACTGCACTTAAGCATCAGCTTTAACCACTTGAGTAATCTTTGTGGTTTCATCACTTCATGCTGCTGCTTTCAGAAAGCGCTGACGCCACAAGCTACGGAGGAGCAGGCGGTGCTCCCTGCAGAGCGGGGATTCACGCAGCCATGGATTTGCCAGAGAAGGATAATAGTTTTATATTCTGAAACATAAGGCATCTATTTCTTATGAAAATACATTCTAACTACATTACAGATAATGTTGGTCTCTTTGTTTTCTCTCTCAAGACAGTGAGTTCTGTGAACTTGATTTAAAAAAGTTCTTCAAAGTGATTGGTTTTAAATTTATTAAATTTTGAGTTCACTCACCATCTTTATGGTTTTCTATTATGAGGAAAACTGGGTATTCTTCTTTGCCCTCTGTACTGCTCATTACTTAAACTTTCTAGTGTTTTCTGTCTAAAGCAGTCTCAGTCTTTGTTAGCATGCACAAAAAAAGTGAAGTATTAGAAAGAGCTAGTTGCAGCCCCTGTGTAAGTCTGTAGAAAAACTTCATTAGTCCTTACTTTCAAAGAGATTGCGATTGAAATGTATTCCCTTTCTCTTAATGTTCTCTCATATATATACATCTCTATTATAATTATTATTTATTAATTTATTATTTATATTTATAAATACAAAAAAAACCCCCTTAAATTCATAAGAATGTCACTCCTAGCATAAAGAAGGGCTGAACTGGAAAGCAGTTCAGCGATACAAAACCAATCACAAATAGTATTTGTCCGCAGACTAAACATAGCTGAAGCCAAGGGTTTGTAAAAATGAATAAAAAAAAAATCAAAAAGTATGTGAACAAACTCAGAAATGACTTTTCAAAGCGGTGAGTGAGAAAGACTCTTTACTGTTCTGTTTCACCACTTGCCTGTTCCATAATAAGAAGAATTACTGTATATCCTGCTTTGCCTCAGATTCCCTTTTTTCTAGCAGCACTAGAATAACTGCCCGGTGTGGACTTTGTGCTGTTTGGTTATGATTATGCAGGAAGAAGGATCCTTGAATAAATACTGAAAAATAATGTCAAGTTACACATTTAATTTTCTACATTATTTCCTCCATGATGTAGATTGTTGTAATTCTGTGGGAAACTGTATTTCACTGTTATTGTGCATGTTGCATAAATTCAGACTTTAGCAGATGGATTCTGCTCTACTGAGTTCCGTTCTGCTCTGGTCATTGTCCTGTCCAGAAACAGGACATTGTCCTGTCCAGATTAGGTCCCGAGGTCTAGTTGTTGTGGTCTGTGTGAAGCACTGAGTCATATTTGCTCTGAAGTTGATGGACAGATGTAGATTAGCCGTATTTGCTTCTGCTTTATTGTATCTTTTTTCAGGGGGAGTTTTCTGACTTACTTCTAGTATTAATGTAATTTGTATGAGGTCAAAGATACATATATTTATTTTTTGGGGGAAGAGGAAGGCCAATGCTCTCCTCACCTTCATCAGAAGGTTTAACTTAGTTTCTGTTCATACAACTTTAGCTCTCTAGGTTTAAAATTCCTTATTTTGTGTCTGGAAATGACAGAAAATTAAGGCTTATGGTTTTAATTTTCCTATGGATGCTGACTTTGGGAACATGCTGTACATACATCCTAATTAAACCTTTATGTATAGGGTAAAAGCAGAGGGGAGCACAGTGCTTTCAGCTTCTCTGCTTTGTCTTTCACAGTGAAGGAAAAATTAGGTATTCATAAACATCTCAGTTTTATTTAGTCACAGTTAAACTAGTTTTTGTAAGATTTAAGTTATTACTATAAATGCTACTCCTTGAAATAGCTGTCTATAAGCTGTTTTCACTTTCTAGCATCAGATAAAGACACATGAGTTTTGACAAGTTGAAGGCGAGAAACCTTTGCGGGAGATAGATGTCACTGAAAGTCTACCGCCACATCATTTCATAAAGTGGAGGGAGGGTGAAGAAAGGGAAAAGAGAGAGTAGTTTTTCATTCTGCTGTTAAGCTTAAGGGGACAGATATTATTCTTCTAATGTCTGCTCTGCTGAAATGAAAACCTAACTGACAATAATAATTTCTTTGACCTACCTATCTACACCAAGAAAAGAGAAGCAGCCTGTTTTTTGTCTTAAAATGTTATGCACGTGCACAGTATGTGTCCTCTGTGTTCCTTTGTGAGGCTTGAAATGTTAGACTGGTTTAGTTCTGTATGTGAAATTTTTGGTGCTAGATAGATGTGTGAAGCTTTTGCATTTGAAAAGCTGTCACGCCAGTAAAATGTATTAAACTCCTTTTTTCTTTTTTCTAAATTTCCTTACATTCTCCCTTGGTGGCATTCAGTTATCTGCCCAGTCCTGGTTTCTTTTTCACCTGGTTCCGTCTCAAAGGTGCTGTAAAGTAACCAGCAGTGCCTGGCAGCTAGCCTTTGGTTAGTTAGTCAGTAATCCATCTAATTATTTCTGTAGTTTCCCAGGCTAAGGATCAACATAAAAAATTATGGTGCAGTATATTATGTTGCAGTCTTGCTATAGTCACCTAGACATTTAATTTGACCTGTTATATTGGACAAATTTTATTTAGAATGACAATTTGAACCTTGATCCCAGGTTTTATTCAGATTTGTTTGGATGCTCTGTTGTTTCAGGTGGTAAAAAGTGGCATTAATCAGCTTCCAAAGATGAGAGACAAAACTGCCAATGCCCAAGGAAGCTAAGGGATTATGAGTGTTTGTTTTCTTGCCAATCAGTAGACTCTTGTGCAAAGAAATTACTTTGTTTCAGAATCGTAAAAAACAAAAGCAAACCCAATAAACTCCCATATCATTTTGGCTGTCCTTAAGGAAACATTACATCTGCTGGCAGGACAGCTCAAGTAGCATGATTTCTGTATAGCTCTTAATTTCCTGTATCCGTATGAATAAAGTGCCTTGAAAGCAAAAGGCAAAAACCCTCATGTTTTATTGTAGCCCTAAGACAGCAAATACTTCAGCATGCACAAATTTTAGTAGGACCTTTAGTGTTAAAATGAAGTAGGCATATGCCTCCGTATTTCTGTAGTTAGTATCAAAGGGCTTATATATCGTAATTTATACCTCACTTAAATCACACAGAGAAATAATACGTTATAGAAAAATAAATTCTTCAATAACTGTGTTCACCCAGTTCTTCAGCTCCATATGAACTGCAAGTAAACAAGCGTCATGTGTTTGTGTCAGATTGTTTGGTCTTAGAGAAAAAAGAATAAAGATAGCAGGCTAGATGTGTGGGAGAATGTGCTTCTAAGTCTGAAATTTAGATGTTCTTACCCTTCTTTTCATTGTGTCATACATTACATAAGAATATAAATGTAAGTTTCTTTTTAAAGAAAATTTTCCTTGATTAAAAATAGCTATCTACCAATCTAAGGGATATATTTTCTTCAAAAAAAAGTTGGTGAAAATGTGTTTTTACTTGGTATCCAAAACATCCAAACCAGTTTTCTCCTTTAACATAAGGATTCAGTGAGAGATTTAATCTGAAGTGCATTTTCCCAAGCTGAGGGATAAACCTTAATAAAAACAAGACGCAATGTAATTCATGGAATTCCAGCACCAGGCATGAAAAGAGATTGGTATTGCTGTATTCTGTGAGCCAGTGAGTTAAATTTTCTTTGAATTGTAAATATATGTTCCCAAAAGAATCTTTTTTCCTTTAAATAGGTTAGCAGCAAGGTAGTTACTGTAATGCATTCCAAGTTTAAAATGCATTTATTCCATTTAGAGAGATTCATTTCATCCTTCACAAGAAAGTTTAAAATGTTTGAACTCATTCAAGATAAAATTGTATTTTTTGACATAGAGGAAATATTTTTAGCAAATATGTAGTACTCTTAAAATCATAATGGCAATGATCATGTAAGATGCCAAATAATTGAAGCCCCTTGCTTGTCTTGAACATTAAAACAAGGTAACCAGAGAAATGAGATGCTGTAGGCGATCCTGTAGCTAGGGATTATCTGCATTACCTCACTCTGGCTGTCCTCAGTGGCATAATGAGTCAGAGCATTGCATACCATCAGATGTGATGAAATGAGATGCAACTCTTATTTAAAAAAACCACCCAAACAGTAATATAAATGCAGTTTGTCAAGATTTAGTGTCCTGTTTTTTGGTGTGCCTTGAAGTTGCTTGCTAACCTACGCATACATGCATATGCATTCGTGGTGTAACATGCCTCAAGGGAGTGCAGTTTTCATAAAAGTATTCTGTTCCTATTGCTTGTGGTATTTATATATAAGATTTAGCTGCATAACACTGCTCATGCATTCCTCCTGTAGTGTGGTATTCTTCAGACAAAGGAAAGCAAGTCATCTCAAATTCCTTGTTTCATTTTACTCTGCTCCTTTCTGGCAGTAGAGACTCCAGAGATAATAGTGATTTCTTTCTGAGCAGGGCTGCTACCACTGCCATGGAGGGCAGTAAGAGAATGAGGGAAATAACAAATGTACCTGCAACAAATGCACTGGGTTTTTACATGCTTGTATGTTAGGGCTTGCATTCGCTGAAAATAGGTGGGTTTCTGCCTGAGTTCATGTGAAGACAGGAATGTTAGCAGTTTTCAGATGACTATAGACTGCCATTGCTTGCTAGGATTTTCTCTGAAGTTAAGCATCTGCCCATTACTGAAATGAAGTCAAAGCTTTGGAAGGGCTACAGTCAGCGTGGCAGCATTATGACCAGCCCTGGATTTTGGAGGGTTTTGATGTGATGTCTGTAAATGATAACATACTTTCTTTTCTCCTCTAGCCCGGGTCGCTCCCCAATTTCCTTTGACAGTGAAATAATAATGATGAATCATGTGTACAAAGAAAGGTTTCCAAAGGTAAGGAATCATTTCTTGAATAATGCATTCAGTGAAATTGTGACCAAGCTTAGAATTAATTTGTAGTGCTTATTGGAGAAGGAGCCCAGGTCTTACGTCTCATTTCCAAGCAGTGCAGTTCGCTGAGAGTTTGATGCTGCCTTCTCTGCTTCATATGTTAATTCTGCAGTAGAAGAAATAGATTGAATGTATAGAGAGATTCAGATAGAAAAGGGTGAAAAGCTTTGTGTATTTGTGTATGTATTTCATATTTACTAAATTTCTCATGTCTCTGATTGGCATAACAAATGCTCACAAGAGTGAGGAGAAGGGCCATGCTTTGGCTCTCCATATATTTTTAACTAATCCTTGACTTTTTCTTTAAATTCCGAATCAGATCAAGGCTGGAAGAGGGATGTTTTGCTTATTTTCATATATACTTTAAAAAGCTATTTTAAAGAGTAATTTCAAAATAAGTTGAATAACATTCTCTCAGTATTCCCTGTATAACTGCATTAAATTTGCTTTATACGGATCCAACCTTCTTTGGTTTTGGTAGGCTTTCCATTTACATATTGGAAATGCAAAGTTTCGTTTTAAAGTCATTCCAAATTATACTGGAGGTTTTGGCAAAAACCAAGTTTGCCACTGGGCTTTTGGTACCAGAGAAGCAATGAAGATAGATTTGGATTTTTCAAAAGTCAATCTGAATTCAGTTGCACTGAAATGTGCCGAAGTGATCTGCAGTGAAAATAAGTGTGTGTGTTTTTTAAAAAACTGAATACTGAAATCTGTGGAATCAGGCTTTGAAAGTTAACATCTCATTGAAATGAGTGTAGAAAATCATGTATCCCAGAGCTGTCGATACGGCCATTCCTTTCTGTTCTGCCAATAGCAAAAATAGATGTTTCTCTAGAGACAGGATATCAGGGCTTATAGTGATAGAAATGCCATGTGTCTATTGCTTGGGGCAGTGATTTTCAGCTTCCATGGTCTTGCCTAAAAGTTCTGAAATCTGCCTCGTATCTTATGCCCTTACTCTGGAGACCCAGGGAGGAATACAGCCTCAGGACCGAGATATTTTTATGGTCATTTGCATTTTCAGAAAGTGTGTTCTGATTAATTTTTCTTGTTTGCTCATGTGAACATAACTTTTGCCTATGATATGCTATTTTTATTCTCAGCAAAATGCTATTGTATTTTGGAATATTTTTTAAGCCTCATGCATTTTGGAATTGCGAATATGTTACTTTAGCACCCTACTTGTTTATGTTTTAAGTTCTGGGATAGTGAAATTTAAGAGTAATTTCTCTTTATTCTGTACTCTTAGGCCACGGCGCAGATGGAAGAACGGCTGGCTGAGTTTATTGTCTCTAATGCTCCAGAGAACGTGCTGCAATTAGCAGATGGGGTCCTAAGTTTCATTCATCATCAAGTTATTGAACTGGCCAGAGATTGCCTAGATAAATCACGTGAAGGTCTTATTACTTCTCGGTACTTTTATGAGCTACAAGAAAACTTGGAGAAACTTCTCCAGGATGTAAGTTCTCTCTGGAAAGTAGAATATATTATTTTGATTGAAACTTTACACAATAAGCCATAGCTTTGATTTTAGGAGAGACAACGTGGATTCCAGGGGAAAAGCAGTGGGTGGGGGTGTCAGGATATTTGAGTTGTTCCAGTCTGCTGTTGATCTACCACAGGTGGATTTGAGCAAATCACTTCACCTGTGTACTTTGTTTGTATAAAAGTTAAATATGCATATGATTAAGTCAAAGGCAGTCTTTACCATTTATGAAAATTGGGTTCATCCAGATGAAGGAAATTACTGAACTTTTCTTTCATGTACTTCAAGACTCTGAATGACTTATTAATTACAATAGTGCCTTCAAGGAGTGAAAACACCATAGTTTGTGGTGTTGCTATTAATTTTTCATAAAAGATTTTCTTGAGCTGAACTTAATCCAGTTGTGGGTTTTTTAGTACTTCAATGTGTTTTGTGGTGTTCAAAGTGTATGAAAATACACAAGGGGGCACGATTTTAATGCATGCTCAGTATGCTTCAGCTACTCATTAAAATTGCTCTTTTCCTTTAAAATGAAAATAATTTAAATTCAAAAAATCTCTTAGAATTTATGCTATAGCTGTTGTGAAGAGTCAGTGCAACTACCAGTTGCTGGGTCCAGACTTCCGTTTGGGAATGTCTTCCTAAGCTTTCATTTAAGGAGACAGCAAGCTGAAAACACAGGATTTATAAAGATCACAGTCTTAGATAACAAGTATCACAGAGACACCTAGAAACGGAACACCTGAAATAATTTATTTTCTGTGATGATTTTTAATCTATTTGGTGAAGATGTGCTTATATGTCATTGATCAGTTTGCCAACCCACTGGCATGAATTGCACTAGTTTGTGCCCCTTT
>NW_009200955.1:0-4637 GCF_000690835.1 Fulmarus glacialis | reverse complement strand
TCCAGACATTAGAAAATGGCGGATGAATAAAAATACTGTATTAATACACAATTACTGTATTAAAAAGCTTTGTGGAAACTGCAGAATCTTCCCTTGTATCAGCTAAAGTCTTTGGCTACCCCATTTATATCGTTGTGGCTGTAATTTCCCTGGTATTTGTAATGCATGGGAGAAAAATGACTCATGTTTTTTTTTGTGGTGGTCTCCCTGGATGGGGAATATAATTTTGACAAATCAAGAGAGGTAGGGAATGTTTTTTGAGGGCCTATATGGTTTTGTGCCTATGGGATATCAGTAACCACTGTGGATGCATTTAATAGTAAAAAATGTGTTTGCTGGTAAAAGTGGTGTTCTTTGGATGCTGTGCAAGAGTTTGACCATTGATGCCACCATACAGGGCTAGAAAAACTGCATCTAGTCAAAGAAATTGTTCAGTATTCATAGTGTTTAAAAGAGAGGAAAATATTTCTGGAGTTTGAAAGCGGCAGCGTAGCCTTCCTGGGCAGGATAAGCATCACCCGGCCATTACCGCTGGCCCCAGCGAGGGCTGGCTGTGGGCTGGCGGAGGCGCCTGAGCAGCCTGCGTGGGCAGGGCGGGCACCGCAGGGCTGGCAGGGAAAGGGGAGGTGGAGGGATTTCCTGCAGCCAGTGGGTCCACCTTGTATCTCCAGATTCTAGAAGCAGGGTATTGGCGCACGTCAGCTATGAAATAAGGGTTCAGGTCTCTTTGGGTAATGGCTTGGAAGTTGAAAAGATTTCACTAAAAGGGGGTGTGTACGCTCAGCAAAATAGCTTACATTTCAAGGGACGCAAGGGGACTACAGTGTGTTTACTGCTTCTGGTAGCAGATACTAGGAGCCTGAAATTCTCCCACTCCCAGACTTTCCTCTGTGTGTAGGCAATGATTTCTCATACATAAGGAATTGAGAGAGCAATAAATTGGGTCTGGCCACTTCCAGTCTGCGCTTTCAGGCTTGTCTTCTGGCCTGAAGAGGTTAATCAGGATCTCGGAGAAAGTGTGGGTCAGATAAATCTGCTTTTTCCCTTTCCTCTCCCCGCCGCAGAACAAATCCTCAAAACACACTTCTTAAATGTCCTTTTCCCTTTGATCCTACATGCGTTACACTGCTACTCCTAAGCACAGGGAAAGATGACATTGAACTGTTATTAGAGAAGATACAATGGTCATCTCTGGGCTTGCTTAGGAATTGACATTCAAGGCTTGCTTTGACCTCTTCCTCCTTAACATCTTCTGCAGAGCAGGGGTGAGAGAAGGGTCAACTCTTAAGTTTAATTGATTTACTTTAGGAAGTGAGGTGGGCTAGAGACGATTAAAGGGAAAGCTTAGAGAGACAAGGGAGGCAGAGCAGGCTGGGAAGGAAGAGGACAAAGAAATTGAAGACAGCAGAGGAATGCCAAAGACTTCATTCCACATCTTTCTCATTTGTTTTTTCTGTCCTATCATAGTCCCTTGTCTTTTCTTTTATATTTTAATATTTAAAAAGTACTTGTTTTCCCCTGCTTTCCAGTCTGTGCCTTGCCCTTCAAACTGCATTCTAAAAGAACATAATGGGGACATTTCAGTCTAAATATACAGGAATTGGTGATAATATTTCTTTTGGAGGACTTACCTAAAACGCAAGAATTTTGGAGTCAATATAAGATTATGCCAAACTTGAATGCAGGGTCTTCACCTTTGCTTAGCTTTTAATGTATCATGTGGAGTTACACACTATTCAAAAATACCAACTGGAAGGTCATCAAAAAAGCTCTTCTACTTGGGAAGTTGTGTGGTCTGTGCAGTAGGATATATAGTTTTATCATGTATTTTTATAAGATATAGAAAGATTGGGAAGATGATTTATTGGTGAATAGGGAAATGAGCAGCAGCAGGTCAGCAAATGGCAGGAATATCCGTGGATTTTCACACAGTTTTACTGTGAAAGAACGGATTTTCTTGAAATTCTTTTTTAAGGTACTGATTCTGACACGTGGTAACAGACTAAACTCGCACAATATTTCAAAGCATAGAGAGAAAACTCGATTTAATGTCTTGCAGTTTGAGTCTACTTTATGTTGTTAAAATGTATCTGTAAAATAGAGTAACTGAGTACGTAAATAATGAGCTGTTTAAATTTACAAAACCAGAAAGCTTTTAAAAGTTTTTAGATCCTGACTTCTGTAATGAAATACCAACGAATCTCATTAGTTATGGCAAATGAGATCTTTTCCCTTGTTTGGAGCGTGAAATATTGTCTTTTAGCCAGAAAAACCTATCACTTATTGCATCACTGAAATTATCCTGAAGTAAAAATTAATTTAAGAGATTTTCTTTATTTTGGAAAACATGAACTTGAATGTTACACTTCACACTTAAAGTTAAAAAATTGAAAAATAAGATAAAGCACTTATAAAAAAGAATATATAACATTCAATTCTTTATCTGTTACTGTGGGGTGGGGTTAGAGGATGGGATGGGACCTCAGGTTCCTGGGTAAAAAAGGTTATAGTCAGTTATTACTTGGTTGAATTGATGAAGTAAAACTCGCCAGAAGAAGTTTAATGGCTATTGCGTAGGTGTAGCCAATTGGTGAGGAAGGTGAGGGATTACAGGTGTTTCTGTGCATGGAACAGAAGAAACAGGGGAGGGTGTTAGTATTATACGGCGGTGACTGATGCTGCACATTGGCCAATGGATATTCTGATTGGGATTGCTTCCTTAACAGAAGCCTGAGTGCAAATTTATTGGTTCTTGGCATTGCAGGTCTATTCTTTTGGTTTGCATCAGTATATTAGCTCAATTACAGCGTTGTGACTTGCATATCCCAGTTATTGGTCCTGCTTAACCCCAGGGGAGGACAGTGGTTTTAATTTCATGCCCCAGTAGCTACAGTTAGTGACGGATGGGTCTCTCAGATAAGGGAATTGGTTTGTAAATTACCCGTTGCTACCTCCTGTACACGTGTCCCTGGCAATGTGTGTAGGAATGGCATCAGCCTCTACCCACAACCCCTATAGCTTCTCCCTCCTCCCCTCGGGAGACGGAGGGGGGGAAACCCTGTAATGCCACCAGCAACCTTCAGACAAGCGTGTCGTCATTGGGAGCTGCTAATTAGATGGCATGCCTCATACCAAGGCACATGAAGCGGCAGGCAGTGCTTGGCTATATAATCCTCTCGTTTCCAGATACTGTCCTTGAGACAGATTGTAAACAAGATGTCTGTAGGGATGTCCGGGCTGTCCTGCGCGAGAAGGAAACAAGAAGAGGCAGTTTTACTGAGGATCTTGGAAGAGCAGCGCTGTGCAGAGATGATGGCTGAGTGGCTGTTACAAGTTGTGTTTGATTTTTGTAATCCTTTTTTTTCCTTTTGCTTTTCTGTATCATTTGGCAGTCATGGTCTAGCTTTTCATTTTCAAAACAGACACCTGATTAAATTAGTTACATTTTAAAATTATTTTGCATAAATTGTTGTAGATGAGAAAAGGAGAAAACAAAAGGACTTGATTTGAAAGAATAAGTTTGCTTCAACAGTATAAATGGATGCAAAAAGATGAATTATTATTTTTTGCATAATATAACTTACGTGGGGGGGGGGAAGGACTTTCCAATTGCATGGCTTATATTTCAAATAATGCAAAGTTGTTGATGTTTTATTTATTAATTTCAACACAGCTAACCCCTGGTGATCTGGAATGGCTTTTCAAATGTGAAAGCATTAATTTCTTTCTAGAATTTATATTTTAACTCATAAGTTTGCGTAATGCATTAGGGGACACAGACCGAATACTAATCATCTTCATTTTTATAATTTTCTATTTTATAACTAGAAAATATCTTTTAGTTAGAAAAAAATCGCTATTTATTTCAATGCTTTCAAAATAATCTTCTTTATAAGGCTTTATAGCCAGGAAGCATCTCTGATGTTCTTTTTAGATAATGAACTAGTAGTTACATCGGTTTCTTCAAGGTTAAAATTCTAGCCCTAGCTTATCAGTGCTGAAGTAAACAAATAACATTTCTTATTCTGACCTGTGTCAAAATGAGAAATAATGAACTCTTATTTTTTTGTTTGGTAACAAAATATCAGGGATATATTGTTTAAAATGCTACCTGTGTGTTTCTAGCTCTGAATTTTTGCTTCCCTGTGGTTTTATTGTTCTTTTAGGTGATCACCAGTGTGATTTGACTTCTCACCCATATATGTCTTTTTCTTAGATGGTGCTAATGAACAATGCTAAATGAACCTTTTAGCTTCTTGCTGCTTGCATCCTTATTGATAAAATACCATTCCTATCAGCAACTGGCTCATTGCCAGCATAAGCTCATTGGTTAAGTTCTGGACTTTATATATGTGGCTCTGCTAAAGCCTAATTTTTAGACCTTGGGGAAAAAATCGCTATACTTTGTTTCAGAGTTTTTACATGTCATTGGAACCATCTTTTTATCACCCTGCAATGAAATATTATTTTATTTGTGGCTTAGGACTCATAATGTAACCATTGTGTTACATTTTGCTGGAGCAAAAGAAGAGTAACTGGGGGGCAATTGTTCAAATTTGTCTTTGGTGGTTTTCTTTTTACATTTGTTTTAGTGTGTTTATTGTTATAAAAAGACACCCTGTCACCACCCCCACCCC
>NW_009200954.1:11032-11442 GCF_000690835.1 Fulmarus glacialis | reverse complement strand
TGCATGTTAGACAACTTCCATATTTTATTATGCATATCCGATCTCATACTAGTTTACCAGGACCGCTCATTTCTGGTAATGCTGCTGCAGATGCCTCGTCGTTTGGAACAAGCCAAATTATCCCATGAATTTTTTCATCAGAATGCTCGCTCCTTACGGAAGCGGTTTTCTCTTACAGCTGAACAGGCCCAGGACAGCGTTTGTGCTTGCCTAGATTGTCAGTGGCTCACACCAATGCCAGTGGTATCCGCTGTGAATCCCAGGGGACTGACTTCCAATGAACTATGGCAGACGATGTCACTCATGTTTCCTCCTTTGGTCGTTTGCGCTTTGTTCATGTGTCTGTTGATACCTCTTCTGGGTTTTTGGTTGCAACGGCTCATACGGGTGAACGTGCTCGTGTCATTATC
>NW_009200954.1:421-10554 GCF_000690835.1 Fulmarus glacialis | reverse complement strand
GTTGTTATTGTTCCTACAGGCAAGGGGGCTGTACCACGTTACAGGTATTCCGCATTCCCCCACAGGTCAAGCAATTGTGGAACATGCTCACTCTTCCTTAAAGCTGATCTTGAAAAACAAAAAAGGGAGAATCCGCTGGGAACTATGCCTCAAGAGATGTTAGATAAAGCCACTTATGTATTAAATTTTTTAAATTTGTCAGGGTCAAAGCAGCAATATCATTCGGCTGCTGACTGGCATTTTCGAACAGGAGAGGTTACTGAAGTGTATCTGAAGGTATTTTATAAACATTTAGAATCAGGTCTATGGAAAGGTCCAGTTCCCTTGCTTACCTGGGGACGGGGATACGCTTGTGTTTCTCTTCCTACAGGCTCATATTGGGTCCCTGCTGAAGAATGAAGAATGGGAAGCCAGCGCAGGTGTTGGCAGATGGCCCAGAAAAAGGATCCGAGGAGGAAGAACGAGAGGATGCTACTCTTACGACGGTTCGGTAATGCAGTCAGGTCAACATTAGTAATATGGTCCACAGTGCTGTTTTCTGCTCAGTCTTGTCCCACGATGATACTATGGGGAATTGGCACTATCATGATGTTTCAACCTGTGGAAGCTCACATTTATTGGGCAAATGTGGTGGACCCTCCTTTTTTCCGACCATGGGAAACAATATAGGACAGTTTCACAGGTTTCTGGGGCTTAGATGACATGCCTACCTGCAAAGCACACTTGGCTTAAGTGTGGAGAAGAATTGTGGAGTTGGGAGTTTCGGCCAAGATAAGATAGAACTTCGGCCTGTGCGCTGAGAACTAGCAGACGCCTGAGATAAGACCTGAACACCTGGCTTAGTTGTCTCCTCTGTAAGGAAACTGAAAACATCAAGAGAATTATGATGTTAACCAGTTACCATGAGAATAAGTGGATCTGAGAGCAGACGTGTGGATCATTGCCAAAAGGAAGAGAGACTGTTTTTCATAGCTAATAAGGGATACGAGTCGGGTGATGATTGGGGGAGAGAGCGGGACCTCCCCGTTATGGTAAAGAATATATTCTCCTGCATTGTAACAATAAACGATTCTGTGCATGTATATGACTCTGTTCATGTATATGTGAGGGTCCGTGCAATCATACACCACAGCTTAAGCAAGCAAATGCTGTGCTCTACTATAGCAAAAACAATTTAAAGAAAGAGCGCTCTCCCTTGGTGCTGAAGGAGCAACTGCTTAAGAGTTGTTCCAAATACCTCAACTGCAATGTTAAACTGATGCTGATTAAAGTTAGTGACAGCCATAAAGACTTGTCCAACTTCAGAAATCCCAGTGAGTTTATTTTTCCATTGTTATTAGTATTCCTCATCACTCGCTATCAAAGTATTTATGCTCCGAAATGATGACACGCTTTTACCTTTTCAATTTTTAATGACTGACAGGTCTTCAGAAACCTTTCCTGCACATCTCTATATTCTCTTGTTTCTGGTTTTAGTTCCACTATTTTGAGTCGCTGGTTTTGCATATCGTCCCACGTTGCAGGGAGCACTGTTGACTCCTGATCTGCAGAAGAAACATAATCAATCATATTTAACCAAATCCTCTGCTTAAAATGAAATATGCCCTGCTACAAACCCTTCTAGAAGCCCATACACCTAGCTTATCACTAGTGCCTACTGGTCTTTGTCAGCCAAGAGTATTCCATGGGTCTTTTACCAGAGGATTAGGGTGTTGTAGTTTCTAGTTTGCCACTGCACTGGCAATTGATGTGCCCGAATTGGTAGTTCCTAGACAAATCTGTTCCTCATAGCTGAAGAGGGATCCTTTGCAACATCTTCTAGCAGTAGTGTTCCCTGCAAATCAAGTTTTCAAGGACATGGAGCAAATGCATCTTTACTGAGTAGTTAATTCTCATCAACTAGGAGACTAGGAGCAAAGCAGCTGAACAAGGAAGGTTTTAAATTAAAAAGTTCAAGAATATACTCTGCATCTGACAAGCAGAAGTCTTCCCTTTCTTCCCTTCTCTCATTTCATGTGAGGCCTAGTATCTAGCTGTATTGTTAAACAGTAACACTGACTGATGCATATGCTACAGATATCCGGCATTATAAGTTCCCTCAATTAGACGTGACAGTTTTTGGTAAGAGACCAAAAAACAAAAGTCTGAAAATACATGCAGGAGGCATTACTAAGGCATTGAGAGCTGCGCAGTTACTTAAACCTGTCCACTTTCACTTTCAAGTGTGAAGTGGACAAAAAAGTTGTTCCCATTAAGGTATAAAACATGCCCCTGTAAAACTGAGTCACAGCAGGACAAAGAAAAATAATACACTGGGAAAAGTCCTGTACGGATGAGTAAGAAAAAGGTAGCTCCTTATGTTGTAAAGGACCAGAAGTGGAAGAGGGCTCATCTCAAAAACAGAAATGAGCTGAGATCTAGAATGACAACTGCTACAAACATCTAATTACTGCTAATAAGCCTGTTTAAGAACCTCAGAACGCATTACCTACATTTCAAAAAATTTTAAATAACTGCAGGATTCTTTTATTGTTGTTTCCCAATTCAGTTCCTTTCTACATTCTCCAGAAATGGACCTGCACAAAGCTCCTAACAATATTTTGCATATTCTTACCATTTCTTACTCTTACTAGGCTGGATGCAACCTGGTTTTAGTGTGGGAATGTCAGTCTGTCAGGATGCTTTTACTTACCTTCAGATTTATCAACACGTATAATGGGTGTACGTTTTCCTTGGTCATCCATAGCATATCTAGCTTCTATATTCACTGTGTATTTTTTCTTATCAATGATGACTGAAATCTCTTTCTGCTTTCCCACAAAAGCATTTTCCAACTGCATATTTGTGAGACTGTCAAAGGGCACATAGGAATCCTTTTCAAAGTATTTCCACTCAATTAAGTTTTGTAAAAGTTCTGCCCTGATCTCCTCCTGTTTAGCAGCATTTACCCTGTGGATCATTTCTCGAATAGTTGAATAAGCAATCCAGACATCTTTCTCAACACCTGAAATTTGAATAGAGGTACTATCCAAATGAAGATCAATTTTTAATTTCTTTTGTAGGTCACGCAGTTCCTCAGTCTCCACTTCACCGAAATGAAAGATAGACTCATCTGTGATTTCTATTTGAAACTGTTCCTTTAAAATTGCACTTTTCAACCAGTTTTCAGCTTCTTCCACTTTCTCTTTGTTTTCACCACAAATCTGCACAACAGCCAGGTCCATTTTCTTTTCCAAAACTACTTTGGTTTTTTCCTTTGGGGAATGTTTCTCAGAGCTCCAGAATGCTACATTGAAATACACAAGTGTTGTAATTAATATTAACCATTATCAGCTGGTGCTAAACAGATTGATCTATAACCTGCATTGACATAATATCTACTTACATGTTAACTTGGAAAACAAGGATTTGGCTGCTGGTTTTGCAGAACTTTCTCTTTTCTGCATGCTTGTATGGAACACACTCAGCAGATGTGGCTGAAAAATGACAACTTTAATAGTTTTCACAGATGGAGCAGAGTTACTTCTTGCAAATTCAGTTACTGCATCTATCATGTCATCAGCTACTGCAGCTGGATCACGGCCTGCCTCACCTGAAACAAGTTACAAACATTTTGCCTTTAAAAAGTGTTAATAGCTGTTACAAATGGTTAAAATGTCCTTAAAAGAACAGTTATGAACATATCCACAATCACTTGGATCATAAACAGATCAGAAATAACTTCAGACTGGCAATTAGGAAAGGTTTCTATTTATCAGGAAAAGGAGGTTTGAGACCACCTTTCCAGCAAGGGAAAAATGGAAGTTTACTTTTGTTGACATGGCAACTGATCAGGTTATGATGTAGATGATATGGCTTGGTTACCTAATAGGTCACAGGTCCGATGCTCAGTGGCCCAGTAGCCAACTCTTTGCTCAAAAAGCAAGCCTAGTTCTGTTCATGCAAGAGGTCCCTGCATGCATGGGGCCCAGTTCTGGATTCTCTGACTCTAGAGATTTCTACTGAACTAACTGAAAATAACAAGAGAAGAAAAAAGGGACAATCTGGCCTTTCTGACAGGTTCACATTCCATGCGTGTCAATCCTGCTTGTGCGGCTGCTAGCCAGAGCTGCATCATCTACTGATTTCAGCAATGGAGAAGTAGCTCCCTGGATATTCTCCAATGAGCTGCCCACACATATCAGGCTGCTGTGACAAATATTTATGGTTCTCCAGGAAGTACAGACATACCTTTGAATCTCTGTTAGCAAGGAAGCGTCAGCTCTAGAGCACTCATACTCTAGAGCACTAACTGACTGCAAGGAGTGAAGCGTCTTTCTAGATCTTCATAAGCTTCTAGTAACAGTTTTAAAGTCTGCAGTTTCTGAATATATTTTCACCAAAGAATAACCCCTCCAGATAAATCAAACTCATTGCTTGAACCCTGAGATCAGCAGAATCACATGCACTGAACCCATTTCAAAAGGGAGACACAGACCTGTTCCAATTGCTGGGAAGGTGACAGAGGTGTACTTCTGTAATTCACACTCCTGAAGCACTTGGGAGACTAGTGCCTTGATATCATTTTGGGCAACAAAATGAATTATTTTTTTGCATGGCAGGCTTCCTGCTCGGGTGGTGATATAGCTGCTCTTAGGTAGTGAGGCTGTAACATAAGTAGGAGAATATAATCAATCAACCATTATCCACAATATAGATGTGTACTAATCCTCATTAGGAGAGAAGAAATGACGACAAATATGCTCCAGGATAAGCTTCAAGTCTCCTTCCACAAACTGTGCAACCCCCTCCCTCTGTTTTCACTTTCAAGGCACAAGGATTTATTTTACATTTGTAAAATATTTGCCTCGTTTGGCAAATACATTTTGTGTGTGCCTTTATTTGCCAAGTTTGCTCTGCAGACTTGGAGAACTTCATGCAAACTAGTACTACATTCTGTCTTCATGAACACACAAGCATGCCATCTAACATCAGACTGCCCAGGCTGAATCCATCTTGGCCTGCGCAACAGAGGTCTACCTCTTATCACCTCCACATAATTCTTTTCCTTTGGTTGGTCTTCCAAGCTGACCTCTACACCAGCGTCTTTCCCACTTCCCTTATTCTGTGGTGTTTTAAACCACACACTTGTCCACCCTTACTCCCCATTCATTATATCTGCTGTTCACTAGCTCAATTTGGTCTACAAATAAATGCCTCTTCTGAGGCAGGAACCCAATTTCACCAGTTTTCCCTCTTGGTCACACAGAGGATGTGGTAGTGGGTTGCTAGTTAAGCCAACAGCAAACATTTTCTCACTCGGGAATGACAAAAGAAGTTGCAGGTAGACAGTTGCTTCCAGTGAGGTATGGTTTCTCTATTGACATTTCTGCCAACATCATCCCTTGCTCATGGCTCTGTTCGATGTACACTCGATTTGTTTTTATCATGGAAAGCTTTCTTGGAATAAGAGGATGCAATAATAACTAGATTTAGTTCTTTACATATGCTTAGAAGCCCTGTCTTCTTGAAGATTTTGCTTTTCTTTCCCTCATTAGATGTTTCACAAATATCACATTTACTGATTAAAAACTAGCTGATGTAACATAGTGCATGATACAGATGGATATACAGTAGGCACTCAAAGTATTCCAACAGATTCCCTGCCACGCATGAACACCTTCAGAAAGGAGGTCAGTAATGTTGTACCATACCTAGTTGAGCACATTCATCTTCAACTGCTTTTCCAGCACCGTTCAGAATTGCTCTAGAGACACCTTAAATGAGAAGAGGCATACGAATCCACTGTTACTACTGTTAATGCCATTAAAGTCCCATCTGAGGCAGAACTGTGTACCACATAATGTCTAAAATATATCAATCCTGATAACTGTAAAGGTTATAATTGAAAAGCACTGTTGCCTAAATTTTAGGCTTATGCTTTTCAATTCAAAGCGATGTCTAAAGTACCTAACAAGTTTCACTGAGGTCAAAACCTCACTGAGGTTTGTCTTCTCCTTTAGTCCGAGAGATGTTCTATAAAAAGATTCTATAAAAAAAAAAAAAATTATTAGTTTCCCTTTCTGCAAGTCCTAAACATGCCATCCTGTAACATATATTAACAAGAAAAAGAAAGTTTCAGACACTTCCTAATTGAACCTTTGTACCCTAAGAAACAAAACAGAAACCACACTGTGGAACAAAAGGGTTTGAAACATTGGAAAAAATACTTCATACTCTTCTTCTCCAGCCCTTCCAACCACATGTACTGTTTTCACACATAATACCAACTAAAATACCTGTTTTGAGGCTGAAGGTTTGGTTTGTTATGTTTACAATAACATCTCCGTCTTCTTTGGTAATATCGCCTTCTGCCACCCGGAACACGACAGAGCCAATCGTCATTTCATGTACATCCTGTGCTGGGGTTGAAGAGGTACCACAGAAAGCTGCAGGAAAGAAATATGGACCCTGAGCAGAAGGGAGCAATGAGGTAAGTGCTAAGGGACTTGTTCATGGGTACAACGCCTACAGAGACCACAGTTTGCCTCCAGACTCAGCCAGTGAAGAGGACCGCCTGCCATGTTAACTGAAAATCATTCCTTCTCACAGGAGTCTCTGATCAACATTCACCTATTCCCATCATTGCTATTCAGGCTGAGATGGCAGAAAAAAATTGTTTTGCTGCACACCTGGTATACAGACACTACTTTGCGACATTTTACTATGTAAGCCTTTGCGCAACTCCAAGGTAAGAGAGCAGCGAACTTTCCAAGTCTCACTCCCTTGCTCCTCTGACTCACAGAGTTTTCAGGCAGATTCTCTACTGTGCGACAGGAACTTTTTACCTATGCATTATTTGTAAAAACTTGATTAAGTTTTCAACATGTAACTTATTTTCTACACTTTGCAGTTCCATTAGGCTGGATAACACCAAAGATATTTCAGTTTGGTTTTGCTATTCATCTGAACATGTAAAAGATTTAAAAGTATTCCAAAGAGGCCACTTTAAGACATATACCCAGGAACTCACTGCCTTCCCAGGACATCGGAAGACACTGACCTGCTCATGATCCAATCAAGTACTGCAGCAATAAGAGAAAAAGCCCTACTTGTGCCCTCAGCACATGATAGCTTCTGCTGTCCTGATTTGTAGGGGCACTATCCAGATAATGAATTGCAGGTACATTTCTTTTTTCGTAGCATCTCCAACACAGTTTCAGACATTACAGACACTCAGCCTGAAAATACTATGTGCTGCCTTTACAGCAGCCACTTCAACTGTTACTTGGACTTTGGGAATGACATGCTCACCAAACAAATATCTAAACATCCATAATGAATACATTCCCTCGAATATTTAACAGAATAAAAAAATCCACTAGGCACACAACTTCTGTGAAACAAGCTTACCTGTGCCTCGGCTAGCCTTATTTGGAGAAGTCTTCTGCACTTTAACGTCTACAGTATTTCCACATCTGTTCTCAAGTTCATCTGAAAATTCCTAGAGAAGGAAATTACAATCAACCCCTGTAGAAGTGTTTAGATAACACAGTAGAAACAAAAGTTTGAAAAGTAAAGTTAAAAATAATTTAGAAAGACCTTAACGCAAATTACTTCATACCATCTGCCATAATGCTGATGGCAAGTCTTGACACACTGTTGTTCTCAGAGAGCAAGGTTATTCAGTGTGAGCACAGACAGAATTGATAAATAACTAAGTCAAAGCCCTAGTTACCATTCCAGAGGGATACATTACACTGAAGCTAGTTTACACTCTAATTCAAGTCTTGCAGCTAATGCCACCCTCCTCTATGCACAATAGCTCAGGCTTTAGCGCAGTAACCTTCAAGTTTGGCCTTTCAAAATGTATTAGCTACTGCACAAAATAGCGGAAGTCAACAGATGCACAAACTTATTTGGACATTAATTCACAGTGTGACTGCTCGCTTTTGAGATATTCACATGTGAAATGAGTAACTTGCCTGTGGATATAGAAAATTTGTGCTAACGTGATACTGAGTAAAAGGGGATGCAGAATATTGATACATTTCTACTGGAGAAGTTTACCAGCACAGCAATCCTAGCATAATTATTCTTCCTAAAATGACACTAGCACTCCACTGGAAGCACTCCTTTTTCCAAGAGTGAAGGCATCTATGCAGGAGTTGCAGCAAATTTATCTGTAGGCAAGTCCTATGTACCGAAGAATTAGGTGAGTTCATGAGATAAAGAGTAATAACACTTTCATCTGTATTAATGCCAGGGAACAGAAAAGGACAGGAAGGGAGCAGGGCTGTACAGGACAGGCAGGTGACCATGAGGGGTAGAACCAAACAGAGAACTTTCAGTACAGACAAGAGAGACTGTCAGCAAACCTCTTTAGTATAAGAACAAGCACCCTGTGGATTCTTTGGAGATCATCAGATAGCCAAGTATCATGAGAAAGACCCAAATAAAACAGCATATAATAGAGACAGAAAAACACGGTAACTCACCTGAATGTTAGCTGTGTCTTTCGGATGCAACAGAAAGTGAACTTCCTCAAGAGAATTTACTCCATTTTTACTACTGAATTCAAACACTTTGTCAAACAGTAATTTAGCAACAACAGACCTTGGGAATCCCAAATTCCCTGTCCCAATTGCTGGGAAAGTAATTGACTTTAAAGATAATTCCTCAGCAATCTGCAGGCATTTTGTGATGATGTCACCCAAGACCTGTAAAGCACAATTATTTTTTTCAATTACTGAAAGTAATTTTTTCCAGTACGTGCAACGTAGCACTTTCCCTTTTAGCTATCTCTTGGTATTAAAATACAATAATTGCATACATCACAAGGAATATACTAGTCAACAAGGGATTAACCACACAGCTAAAAAAGAACAGCCCAAACTCTCTCATCTCCTACAAAACTGCCCCTCATTTTAAAGGAGAAGTTGCATTAAACCCACTATAAAGCCCAGTCAAATTAGAGTTCAGGCAAACAAAACCCCTTATACCTTTAGAGATGCATGTCTCTGGGACCATGCAGGTACGACAGCATGAAGCACGACACTGCAACCTAGATTGTAACCTTCTGTTTTCAACACAGATCCTTCCTGAGGTGTTCTTCTAAGGCCTTCTTCTTTTAAGCCCGTCTGAAGCATTGGCCCTGCCTTGCTTAGCAAAGCCTTAGCGAGTGGCCCTTGATCAAGCTGGAGATCTTTGGAAACACTGATGACAACAATGTCTGTCTGAAAAACATGCAAGCAAAACCTCTAGCTTTTATGTATCAAGTCTTTTAAGTATCAAGTTTAAATTTTGCACTGATTAATCAAATACAGCCTGCCTGCTGATTTACAACGTAAATGTTTGGGACAGCAATCTGAGAGTGAACAAAATTTCGGAATAAACCAGAAAAGTTATGCTCAGTTCTAATACCATGAGCCTGCCTGTAGCAACACAAAAATTAACAGTGAAATTAATTTCAAACCAACAGGAGAAAGTTAAAATTCTGCATTCCTAGGCTACTCATTCTACCTCCATTTGAAAAACGTTTATGAAGTTCATTCTCGAAGAGAAGCTCGCAGACCAAAAATCTGTGTTCACTAAGGTAAGCAAGACCTTCTATACATGACTGGTCTAGAGAAAAAGGAGAAACTCAAAACAAACAAGACTGGAGGAAAACTATGGAGGAAGAAGTGAGAAAGGCAGTAACTTATAAGGGAGAGAAATACAAAGGGCTATGAACATTGTATCCAGCACTATATTCAGCTCCTCAGGGAGGACCTCTATATGCATTTTAATGTATATTCTGCCCTGGCCAACTGGAGGAGCTGCATGCACAAGCTGTGAGAGGCATCCACTCTGAAAGGATTTGCTGGCCACTATGGAAAGGGTTCTGAAAGGAGTTGCTTCCAGTATTGGTGATCCCAGTAAAGTAGCTATTGGCTAGCTAACAGCAATTCAATACTGGAGGCAACTGGAAACCGATTAGTGAAGTTAGTTCTCCACAGGCAATGCAATAGCACTGCACATTGCGTGCCAGTGTGCGTCAATCGCGTAATGGATAATAGCTCCCCAGACCAATATCCTACAGATGCAGGGAGAACCAGACTGGCTGTGGGCCCAGGGCTCAGACGTGCATGGCTGTGCTGCCTCAGGACCACAGT
>NW_009200954.1:0-253 GCF_000690835.1 Fulmarus glacialis | reverse complement strand
CCCAGTTGCTTCTGCTAAACTGTAATGCACCATGTGCCACAGGGATCTGTGTGCCTCTGTGTCAGTAAATGACAAAATGCAATGCTGCACAGCCATCTGTATTTATCATGTAAGACAGTCATCTAATAGCAATTCTTATTATCAGCAGTGATAGCCAGTTTCAGTAACATATCAAACATGTTACATTGCTAATTACAGATGATGGTCCAAGATTGGTCATTTTTTGGTATTGATATTTGATATATATAAATAT
>NW_009200953.1:0-14200 GCF_000690835.1 Fulmarus glacialis | reverse complement strand
TAATTTTATATATAATATATATAGTTACATATATTTGAAAATACTTATATATATGAACAGGATCATTAAAACCACACTGATTTTTAATTTTTTTTTGCCTTTCCATAAACCAGGACTGTTCATATTACCTATGGATTTTATACTCTGAATATCCCATTTTCCTGTTTTTTTTATTGTTGTTGGAAACGTTGTTTTTCATTTCAGTTTATAAATTCCTGAACTTCCAACAAAGCTGACTTAAGTAAGGAAAGTACTTTCTTTCTAAGTATTACCTAAATTGAAATAGAGTAATTCAGTACATTTTTTCTGTTCTACAGAAGAGATGGAATTACTTACAGTCAGTAGTACATAAAACATTGTCATTTGCTCTTTTGTAAACAATGAACAGAAGTGTGTAGAATAGTAAATGAAATAGAAACATATTAAAATGTTTGAATGCACCTAAAACATAAGAGGTTTTTCCTTAGGATAAGCATGAAATTAAGAAGACACATCTGTTAAATCATTAAAAAATGGGAAGGACTCTTTACTGCATCACTTAACATTTATTTCAGAAGTAAATTACAATCCATCAATTTAAACATTAGCACAGACTATCATGTTTTCATATTTAACAGTTCTACTGACTTTTTTAATGAATGATGATCTTACCTGAAGTAGAAAAAAGTTAATTAAAATTTTAGAAACAGATCTTTCTGGATCTGTATACAGTATCAGAACCAACTTAATTAACCGTCAGCAGTGATGTTATTAAAACCTATAATTGGCAAAAAAGTAAGTACTTTAAAATGGGGGATGGTCAACAAAATGCAGCAATTTTTCTCCTCTCTGACTTGACTACAGCAAAATCAATGTCATTCTGCGCACTGACATTGTGTGGGTGTAGAGTTGTGAATAAAAGAGATCGCAAGAGTGCAAAGGTGAAAAATCATCTGTTCAGAAAGTATAGCTCAGTATAAGATGAAGCGGAGCTCAAAGACCATGAGCATGAAAATCTGCTAAAAACATTTACTTGTGTGATGATGTATGCAATTTAAGTTCTTTTTATGCCTGGAGAAAAAAAAAAATCTTCTGAGAAGCTCTGGTATTTTCCTTTCATTCTATGAAGAGAGGCTTCCTTTTCCCTCCCTCCATTGTAAAATCAGGTAGCCATCTGGGCTGTTTTGACAATAGGAGTACAGGGTCTGAAAAGTCATAGATTTATAAAACTGAGAACTAAGTATCTGTCTAAAAAAAAAAAAAATCTGTCATCTGTCAAATAAATTACCAACGCAACCAGCAACTTATTTACACTGCCCTAAGCAGGAGCAGGCACAGCCCTTATTGAAGTAGCACATTTCTACAGACGTGGCACAAGTGATGCAGCACCTTAATTTCTCCCAGGGAATCTCAAGATCCCATGAGCGCACTGGTAGTAAAAAGCCATTTCAGTAAGTGAGTAGTCACATTATGTGAGATTCGACCTGAGATTAAGACACCTACGTCTGCGTGTCTATAGTTGTACTAGGTGTATAAACTGTTATAATAAATGGAAATCTAGTCACTGTAGTCAGTGGAATGTAGTGTTTTAATTCATCCTAAAGTACACACCTTGGACAGGACAAAACAGTTGCCTATATGCTGTTTGTTGTCATTTTAAGTGTTCTTCCCTGTCTTCTAGTTTCTGTGCCAGAATTGCATGGTCTCCTGTAAGTTCCAACACCATGCAGACGTCTCATTTACTCTTAAGAACCTCTTACCAAACCCCTACCATGTGGTCACCTGAATCACTCTGTAACCTGCTCTGACAGGATTAGCTAGGTATGAGGAAGATTCAGTTGCCCATACACAGATTGGGTTGGTGCAATTTTGATACTTCATAACATACTGCTTTGCAACACCTTTGTTGTCTGCCAGAAGAGCCTCTGCACTTCTGCCACTGCCATAAAATTATTGTGGATACCCTAGGTGATTTCATATATCAGTGCACATATATTCATGTACAGCCAAACTGTGCCCCACAGCTCCCTAACTTTAACAAGTATTTAGATACCTATAGGTGTCTAAACCTATAGGTTACAATACAGAGACATCTACATTTTGGTGTGTTGGAGCTGAATCTCACCTAAGACTTCGCTGCAACTGCTGAGTTGTACTACTACTTACGGTAGTAGTACCGTGTACTATTCATTACAACAGCTTTTGAGATGCGGAATGAATGACAAATTCTGTTTAAATTGTTAGGTATTCTGAAAAAAGTGATAAAGACAGTTTTCCCCTTCTGGTAACTCTAGCCATGATGTTCTGAGGCAGCTTAGTACTACTTACTTTTGCTTTTTACCTGATTGCCAATTGCCAAATTCTCTCTCAAAGCAACATCAACAAAAAAATCTAGGAAAAGTCTAACTCTATAAATCATCTCTGAATGAAGATACTTTTCTATTTATATACAAAATTACAGAAATAAAAAGAAAAGAACAATGGAATATGAAGCAGAGAAAGAGAAAACTTTTCAACATCAGTTTTCTCCATACTGCATCACACATTGAAAGTGTTGGCATTTATCTAACTTCAGCTCTACATAGCTGGCTGTCAAGTATTAAGCAGAGTAACTATTTGCACGCTTTTCAACATAAGCATGACAGCTAAATTTTATCCTATTCTGAAAAGCTCATGGATATATTTCATCTCTTCATCTGTATTTTCCTATAAGCAAAGATTCTTAATGGAAGGCAGATGTGATTGTGCACTCAATCAACACATTTGACACTATTTTGTTCATAGTAAAAGCATTAGGTTGTATGTGGCTTAAACAGAGGTAATGGAAAGGGGGAAGGAAGCAAAAGGAGTTAAGAAAAGGATTTCACAAGTGAAATAAATAGCAAGTATAGGGCTACTATGGAAACCTTCCAGAGCTTTAAAGGAGGAGAGAGGGAGAGAGGGAGAGAGGGAGAGAGAAAGGATGCTGGATCTCAAAAGATAGCAAAGTTACAGATTCTTAAAGTAATGTTTAACTATCAGAAAATGAAGAATTCTTTTCCAAAAGCCCTTTCAGAGTCCAGGTATGCTTGACATAAATATTGACGTTTGTGTATACCAGCCTGTAAGACTGGAAGCTGTGAAGCTAACTTAATCCCTTCTGTCCACTTAGATAATATTATGGATTCATATGTAAGTGATGGACTGCAAAGAGTAGCCAACAGAAAGCAGCAAGCAAAAGGAACTTTTACAGGAACTGTGAATGGATGGAGTAAAAAAGCAACTAATTTGAGAAACAGCAAAAGAGGATTACCAGTGCCAAGAAACATTGAAGCAGCAGCCTCAGGAAGATCCAGAGAAGCTCTGGTTCTACTTCAGCCAACAGTTTCTAAGTCAAAAGGAGTTTTAATAAAGCAGTAAGGACAGAAAACATCTGGACAAAGTGAATAGAAAGAAGTGCTGAAATAAGGGTGATCAGACAAGCAAGAATAAGCGTGTCTTGGTTATGACACCACAACCTGGGTAGGGAAGTTTCCCTTCTAGTTGACATGTATCACTTTGATTATCATTTACCAACATCTGTTAAATATTGTATAATTCAGTATCTTTCACAAATTAAAATGCCTATTAAAATAAATTAATACACATAACCTGCACGATAATGTTCTTATATGAAGCTGAGAGTTTCCCATAGTTTCATGTACCTCAGTAAGTTTCCCTTCTTCTGTATAAGCCAATTAAACATTTTCACAGGTGTTTGCAAGACTGAAGCCTTAAACAGAAAATTAGGCAAAATATGAAATTAATGAAATTAAAAGGATATTTACGGAAGATTATGTAATACCCTAGGTTTTCTGTTGTTTTTTTATTTTTCATATGCAGCTAGATTTTAAGACTTTGCATTGCATCATTTTTAGTCTTCTTTTAAATGTTTAGGCCACAGTAGCTTTACATATTATACTGAACCTAGCCCTGTGAGGCTGCCTTGTGAAAAAGAATCTTAAAAAAGCAATTTTCATAAATTTAAGAGAACAGAAGGGAATAAGATTTAGTTATTTCATATCCTGCCTAAAAAATGGCCATACAACTTGTTTATTTTCTTTTGTTTGAATAAAACAACCAACGAGGGTTTTTTTTAGATTGTAATTGGTATAAATTGCAGGGCTTTGGTAGGGGGGGGGAGGGAGGCTGCACATGTGACCTCTGTGACGGGAGGTCAGGGGCTGCCCCATGCTGGTCACAGCTGGTTCCAGCTGGCTCCGCAATGGACCCACAGGACACAACTGAGCCCATCAGCAGTATTTGTGGCTGAAGAAAAGGCAGTAAACACTGAGAGAAAGGAACAAGTCCAGAGCAGGAGTGCTCCATTCCAGAGCTAGTAAAACCCTCAAAGGGACTGGAGCCCATGGATAACCCACACTGGAGCAAGTTCTTCCCCTAAGAGGCTGTGGCCCATGGTCAACCCACACCAGAGCAGAGGAAATGAGTAAGAAGGAAGGAATGGCAGAAGAAAAGAATGAGAAACAAGGGGTAGCAGAAAGAAACTCCTACACCTTCAACTGAACCTCCTGCACTGTTCATCACATCACCAAAGAGACAAAGTGTAATCTGTGGTGGAGTAGATAGAGAAAAGGGAAGGAGAGGTGTCTGGAATGAAGTTAAGCCTGCGAAAGGGGAGAGCAAAGGTGTTTTCCCTAATTGTTTAAATATTTGTCTTTGTTTCCCAACATCCAAATTAGTAATTAAATATTTTAAATTAAGACTGTTTTGCCCAGGACAGTAGCTGATGAGTGATTTTCCCTGCCTTCATTTCAACCCACGAGTTTTCTCACTCTTCCCATTTTCTGCCCTGTTCCGCTGTGGGGGTGGAGTGAGCGAGTGGCTGTGGGAGTGCTGCGCTGCTACTCAGGGTCAAACCACCACCCAAGTACACTAGCACAAACTGTGCAGTTGTGCAAACAAAACCAGCAAGCCAAGGGAGTGATTACGTGAAAAGAATACCGAAGTGCCAAACAGTGATGGAGTAAGAATTATGCAGTCCTGTGAAGTTCAGAATTTGGAATCGGGCTTCTTCGAAAGAGGCAACAATAGAATAAAGAAAGTGAAAGGAGATGAAGTGGTAAGAAATTACTAATTCTGGTTATAGTGGTACTACATAGGAAAGATTAAGTCTCAAGGAGAGAAGTCACAAAGAAGTTACACTAATATCTATGTTAATTAAGCAGGGGAAAGAGCGGGTTTTTACAACAGTTATTACAGTGTAGTACAACGATAATACAGCTATTGAAAGGATTAACAGACACTCTCTTAAAAGTGATGCAGAAATAAACTCCTGAAAAGAAAAACAGGCACATGTATCTGTACTACGTGGCTTTTTGGAATATTTTTTTATTTTTATCAGTTACCTGCTTTTGTGACAACTCATGTCAGCACACCAATGAAATTATTGTTTGAAAATGGGCTTTACAAAAAGGCTTAAAGTTGTCTCTAACTGAAAATATAAAGGTTTCAGTCCTTAACAAACTGAAATATTTTGTGGAACATTTTGTTTTCTAAACATATGAAAGATTTTTAATATGTTTATTTAATTTCCTCACACACTCTCCTTTAGCTTACCATCGACCCAGAAACTATTCCTTCCTATTACCTGACAATGCATTTTGCCATTTTCTACTATCAAGATTAATTTTTAATGATCATATCTGCTTGGGTATGCACATTTAATGCTTTTACATGCTGAAATCATTTACTACCTACATATTTTTTTTTCAAAGAGTTGTAAAAGATATTTTTTTCATAAGTATGGTAGACTACTGCAGCTTTTCAAACTTAGTAGAGTACACTTTAACATATATTCAGCAATATACCATTAAAAATTAAATAGGCAAACCAAAATAATAGTAAAAAAACCATAATGTAATCACTACAAACTTAGGTGGTAAAGAGAAATAGAAGACACACAGCCCATTCAAATCTCCCACACCTACCAACTCACATGTTCTACATGACTTGCAGAAAACACATTTTGAAACTAAACAAAAGTCTATTCTCTTTCATTATCTATTACCTCACCCTTTCGGCAGAAAGGCATGTCTGTCATCTGAGACATAGTTTGTTCTCCTTTTCTCAGTAGTTCAAATTACTTCACATAAACCACCAAAATAGTTATCACATTGTTTCTCAACTGTTTGGTGAGATCTAATAGAGAAAGTTTCTACTTTATATCTTTTAACAGTCCCATAAGCTAGTGATTTCCCAGTAAAGAGTGTGGTTTATCATATTTGGTATAAAGGATACCATGCAAAAAGTGAGTCAGTGCCTTTCGTAAACAGGTACAGCAGCCCTGGAGCTACAGTAGGAAGGCTCCTTTTACATAAATTCACTCAGAATACACATTCCAGAACATCTATGAACTCAGGAATTCTAAATAGAGATATACAACATTTGCTGAAATAGTAATCAAATTTGCTCTGTTCTTTTATAAAATATGTTATCTGAGGCAACCACACAGAGTTGTAAAAAGTTTACTATGATAAAAGATCAATTACATTAAAAAATTAGTCCTTTTTTTTTTTAGTTGCGATTTTTACATTAGTTGATTAATTTTATCAGATTCTGCAAACATTTATGTAGCTAATCTCTTCCTATTTCCTATAGAGAACTGTAAAAGAAATTCCTGAACTAAATCTCATTTGGAATGCCGTGATTTTTTTTTGTCAGATAAATGGAAAAGCACAAAAGCACAAAAAGGGTTACGGTTCCCTGAAGATCCATTGATACACTGTAAATATTGAAAAATATTATTTACAGTAATGTTTGTGAAAAAGCAGTATTACCACACACTAATGACGCTCAGTTTTCATTAGCACTTCATCATTATAATGGCCTTGTTCCAAATGGTGATATTCCCAAGTTAATGCTTCAGATGCTTTCACTCTTACTCAAAATAATGTTTGTTCATAAAAACAGTGGATAAGAATCTTACAGATTAATTAAACCCTTAATAGCACAATGCATTCAGAAATAGGTAGTAAGAGATAATAGTGATTAAATGCTATATTAGTAAGTAGAAACTTATTCACTGTTTTGTAAACATGACTTATACAACCACAGAGGCAAATACATATTTTAATGATAAAAACATTATTTCTGTATCTGTTACAAAATCTCCTTCAGAATATTAGGGCCATTTTAAAAGCTAAGTACTTGCACAGGGTAAAGTGAAGCAGATATCTGCTGTGATTTTTTTATAATTGTATTTAGATACACTAGATAATACACTACCCATACTCTAACATACTGTAATTTGATATAACAGGTTGCACAGCTGAATTTATCATTTATGCAAATACAAACTATACCTTTATGAGGATTTTTTTAAATGGCCCTTCCCATTTCCTCTACAACTTCAAGCACTTTCTTTTTCTTAACAAAAACAACCACAACAAAAAAATTATTTCTTTGAATGTACCTTGGTAGTGAGCACTAAATCCACGGTATCGGTGATTGCTGTCTGTTACAAAATGTAGCCTGAGCCAGTTTTTGTTGCTGATAACTGGAGGAGGTATATTCATTCCAGATAGCCTGAATTAAAACAAACAAATAAAAATTATTATTAAAAGATTAAAAAATGATCAGGGCTGAAGATCAGTAGATTTTCATAAAGCTTTGGTAAAGGTCTTGTATGGAAAACTTTTTTTTACAAACACACATTCGTTGACATATCCCCTGTGGGACTTTTTATTTATCAATGAGTAGTATGTTATGACAAGCATGAACAGAAAAGATTGTCCACTCTGCATGACCAAGTGATGGGATACAAATCAGCGCTAATCCAGAAACCATACAGTCACGTTATTGTCAGCCTCAGCACTATCATGATGCAAGTATACGACACTCAGGCTAGAAAGAGTTTCTGCCTGTCCGGGTCAGTTAACAGGTTAGGCAGAACACTGCTCTGGGCACCAGGAAAAAGATTGTACCCTGTGACTTTCATGTTCAAGATATGGAACAAAAGAGCTTAAATTATGCAGGCCACCACCTAAAACTATAAAACAGACACCTATTTTTCAAGAGTAAGTATTTTTCTAAACTTGGGGTACAAAGAAATAAGAAATATTCCATCACTTCAGTGAATCTGAAAATTAGTTATTAAAAGCACAAAAAGAGTAGGGAGTTCTGGTGGATTGACCCCAGCTAGCAGCTAAGCACCACACAGCTGCTTACTCACTCCCCTCCCCGCCCCCGACAGCAGGACAGGGGAGAGAATAGGAAGAGCAAAAGCAAGAAAACTCCTGGGTCAGAACAAAGACTCTTCAAAAGTCAGTTTAGTAAGTAAAGAGGGGAGAAAAAAGCACAGCAAAAACAAGTGATACAAAGGCAATCATTCGCCACGTCCCACAAGTAGATCAATCAAGCCATTCTCCAAGCAATGGCTACCCACCCCCCAGCCCTTCTTCCCATTTTTTGTTGCTGACCATGAAGTTATATGGTATGGAATATCCTTTTCGTCAGTTTGGGTCAGCTGTTTATGTTTTGTCCCTTCCCAGCATCTTGTCTATCCCTGGCCTACTCACTCTGGGGACAAAGTGGGGAGAAAAAGAAAGCCTTGATGCTGTGCAAGCACTACTCAGCAATAGCCAAAACACTGGTGTGTTATCAACTCTGGTTTAGTCACAAATCCAAACCACAGCTTCATATGGGCTTCTATGAAGAAAATTAACTCCAAGCCACTAGAACTAGTATACAAAATTATCTGGATTTTTTGATGGTTTTCTGTTTGTTTTTTAACATCAGGACATTACTCCAATTACTGTAGTCTTTCATCTTGACTTGCTCATTAGGAAGGTCTGAATTAGAGGTAATTTTTTTTTTTATTAGATGAGATGTAATAGTTAGAAAGAAGGTGGATAAACTTTAGATAAACAATCCTTCCATCAAGACAAGATACATTTCTCACCAAAACCAGAAAGATAAGTCACTCTTCCTGTAGTTAGAATAAAATACTAGCCAACAAGTATACCATTTTATGTTCAGACATTGCAGATCCCTCTTCTATTTAAAAAAAAAAAAAAAAAAAAAAAAAAAAAAAAAAAGAAAGAAAGTCTGTAATGAAACAGGTCATAAAGCTATTCAGGCAATCCAAGTGAGAGAATGAGGTGAATCTGTGAATTGGTTTTAGAAATTCCTTGCTTTTACAAAGGAATTTTCATCTAACCTTTGAAGTGGCTTTGCAAAATACAATAATGTCATTATCAATATTGTTATCTCCATTTTACAGACAGAGAAACTCATGCAACTTCAATCACTAGCAGACCAGCAACTAAAAGAAAATTGTAAGAAAAAAACTGCAAGTTCAGAGCTCTAGCTTTTACAACTAAAATCAAATCAGCATTGCCTGGTGAATGGCTGCACATAGTTTTTTGGAATGCATAGTCCTCCCCTACCCTCCTTTATTCAATTAGAAACTTTTGTTTTGATTTTTCTTTAAAAAGGCATGTTTTTCCTATTTCAAGTAGAAACAAATTTGACAATTTGAAATTCCTTATCAAATAAAAAGTCTGAAGAATTTTATACAGTGCTCGGTGCTGAAATAGTACTTCATTTTTATTTTAGTGTTAAGTGGTTTTTTTCCAGCTGTCCTATGAAAATCTTTGTAGTACAGTTAGATGAATATGATAATTTTAACAAATACAAGTGATACACTCAAAACTAAGAAAATTAAAGCAAAACAAAATATTTCACTATCTAAATATAATATTTTGACTCTATTCCACTTCAAGTTGTCAACATATTCTCATTAGACATCTCAGTTTCTTTAACAGTATTTCTGAAAATAAACTTATTACATTAAGTGTTTGGACTATCACCAGTAACAGAGCAAAGCTTCGACCACACAGAACAGTGACGTCCTCTAAACTTCTATTCTTTGCATCACTGCCAGTGTATACCCTTGTCCACAACAGATTTGCCCATCTGAAGTTCAAACCACTTCCCAAGAGTTATTTGTGGCTTAATGTTTGTTTCAAGGTTTTGAACCATATTGTGACAGCAGTATGCAAGAGCACAGCTAGCTAAAATAGTAGTAGTGCAAATTAACAGTAAATTCAAGAAAGTAATGGCAAGTCTCTGGAGACCAAATTTTTGTTCTTTGCTTCTTTGTCCTCATACAGCGGCTAGACCTAAATTTGAGCTCAGTCCTGAGTTGGAGCTAATAAGCTTGGAGCTGGTCAGCTCATGCTGTGAAAATTAATGGTTTTTTAGATGCAGAAGCCTAGATGTAATTTCTGCTTATGACAACCAACCCAGGGAAACTGCATGTTTCATTTGATAGCAGTCCCTCCTCTAATATATGATCACGTTATTTTAATTTAAATTATACTTCTCTTTAAAGTGCAATAGCCTCTCACTCCCTAAATGCGTTCTTAGCTCCCCCCAAGGGAAAGATTTCTGTTTCATGTTATGACTTAAGGTAAACTCATGAGTAAGCTTCTGTACAAATCTCCCCTTCCCCAATTTCTTTAACATTTGCATTTGAAGGCTGGGGGGGTAGGGTTGCAGGGGGAGGTGGCTAAGAGCCAATAAAACAAACTGGCACATATCAATAAATAGTTTCTACAGAAAAATCTTATCTTGTATAAAACTAATATTAGAGCTTTCATTCATTCTTTCCCTTAGTATTCTGTTTTAAATTATGTATTAAAATTTGTGTATAAAATTATGTATAAATTATGTATAAAATTATGTATTAAAAATGATACATTGAATAAGATGTGTGATAGCTTTGAAAACCACAACCAAGAACACTCATGTTATCTATTGTATGGATTTCAAAAATTTCAATTAAAAATTTAGCTAGAGATTTTGCGTTGACTTGGAGACTATATTCTTAACCTTGATTTATGAACCTCCTTTTACAATGACCAAAGTCCAGTTTTCTATGGTTTTATCCCTTCAAAATTGTTCTGTGGGTGAACAATACAAGTGCATTTGCAGATGCTGAAAGGTGTTGATGAGCTTATTCTAAAACCAATTCACTCATTCCTTCAAAGACAAAACTCAGGACACCTTATTCAGACTTTTTTAACTTTCATGCAGGATTGACCGAAATATCAATCTTAGGGTAGTATTTCTGTTGTGCTCAACAATCATTCTCAAAACACTATGGCAAACAGAGTAGCTTTTTCTGCCTGTCCTTTAGATTACAGATGAGATGGAAGCCTAAAGCTTAAAAACTCAACATGGAAAATATTAATTAATGCTAAATGTCAGGGGTTCTCTTGCCTACCTAAAGGCTTGGAAGGCAGATTTTTCCTGTTCATCCTGTACTCAACACTCATTTTTCTCATTATTTCATTAGTGTGTACACAGTTCCTAGATCGGGAAGTAGTTCTGATTTCCCCACATTATTATAGCCTTACCTCAAAATTGTGCCAGAGGTGGATGGGCAAGTAATCTTTGTAACACTGAAAAAGATTGCTTCCATTCTCAGGGTAACCCAAATTTCTTTCAGGGGTCAGCCCTAAGGAATGTGCCTAGCTCCATCATTAACCGCTTCCAGATTTTCAGTTGGTTTAGTGTTGTTAGAGACAATGATCAAGGCACATTTAGAGTCAACTGTATTCATAATAAAGCATGTAATTTAGAAGTGATTTTTAAAGTGAAAAAAAAAGTACTCCTTAAATAAATGACTAATAAGCTTGCGTAGGTATTATTTTGTGAGGAAAGCTTTTGAAAGAATAACAGTTTAGAGGTAGTGTTCTTTCCATCTTTTCCCAACCATGCTATCTGAAAACAGAACATATTTAAGACCAATTTCCAAATTTTTGAAACTGTGCTAGCATTCTCTTTGCCTCAGGCACTAATATAAATGACAAAATGCTTGACTGGCACCACAGGCTATTAAAACTCCTTCAAATACTTGCTTTAGAATGTTTTTATACTAAGGAAACACACTGGCTGATCTTATTCATTTTAGCTGGAGAACATATAAAATCTAACTTTTTTCAGCTTAAAAAATTTACTCAAGATCCTAGATCCAAGGAATTTGGATAGTCATGTTAAAAAAAAAATTAAAAAATAGTGCTATGAGATTGTAAAAGGATGTGGTGAATGGATTAACAAAGTTCTTGTATTAGTATTAATATTGTATTAGTTAGTATCACTATTAGTTCTTGTATCAGTACCTCTTTTTTGGTGTCCCCCCCTCACCTCTGCCCCACAGAATTACCAGTCATTTCTGCACGAATCTGTAAATATACCACTCTAAGGAACAATGGTTTCATACTAGTTGGTATGTAAAATCTAGGCATTCGGTATAGTCCTCTGACAGGCTCAAACCAGCAATATTATCCCCAATACAAAGTATGAAAACATAATCAGAAACATTACTTATGGTGTCTCTTGATTTTTTTTTTCTTTTTTTTTTAAATATATGTTGCCAATTAAGACGTTACAGCACTTATCCAGGAAACCGAACATACCAGTTTAATCCTTGTTTCATACAAAGGGGTAGGAAACGAAAAATGTCACTTAAGTTCACCATCCTCAACACAAGATGACATGTATAGAGAGAGGCAGTTTCAATACAAATATGTACACTCATTTACATGCACTTTCTACCATTCATAATACTAATGCGCCATTCTGCGAAAGGATAAATGTATTCATCAAGCCAGAAGCAAAATGAAAAGTGTTCTAGCCTGCAAAGGTCAGAGTGTAGGCAGAAGACACAGAAAACTCAGTTTTTTTCCCAAGATTATTTATGCTTTTTTGACACCCAAGTTCCCCCACGAATCTGGATTTTAGTGGTACACACAGCCTCTGGCAGAGAGAGATTCCAGTTCTGAAGATCCACACTAATCATTTGTCTAAGCAGAGCATCCTTCTTGATTTGTATTAATAGGAGAAAGACTCATTTTTATATCAATAAATTGTTCTCATTTATTTATCATTTTATTACAAAATAATTCTAATATCAAATTAGTATTTGTGGTATGAAATTGTGACAGACAGTAAGTTCTATAGAAATTTTCATTCTAAGGTGAAACCTTTAATTAAAGCCAAACAAGCAGCTTGTATCACTTGTATCACTTGTTGGCCAGTCAGCTGCCTAGCTGTTTTGCCAGCTGGTTAGCCTGGTGCTACTTCACTGCATGACTGCCAGGCTAGTAATGGGCCCCCTAATTGTCGGGTTATTCCACTCTTGGGCTTGGTGGGCCTTTTTAGCTCTCTTTTTCTGATTTGCCACCCAGTTAAGTACCAAAATGTTTTCTTCCAAACCACTGGAAATTTCATAAAGTTATATGCAATACTGATATCCAAAATTTCATGGAAAAAAGGCCCCCAAACCAGATTAATTTCCTTTTCTGGTTAGCTTTACTATATGGTGCATTGTTCTAGCTAGCTATTAAATTGCATTTGCACATTGCTCTGTACTGATTAAAGTGAGAACTGCACTATAACATGTATTCAGCATAAGAGGCAGAAGCCTACACCTTTTCATCAGAAAACATGAAATCTTTCTGCATTGTCACTGTGAATTTCAGCATGAAACACACTTTCTAACAGGCATAAAGTGACTTAAGCTCTTCAAGAAGGAAATCTTAAAGGCGCAGGAGTAGGCCGTCCCCATGTGCCGAAACATGAGCTGGCGGGGGGGAAGAATACAGGCCTGGCTGAACACAGAGCTTTGGCTGGAACTCAGGAAAAAAAGGAGAGTTTATGACCTTTGGAAGAAGGGCAGGCAACTCAGAAGGACT
This sequence comes from Fulmarus glacialis, assembly GCF_000690835.1. Classification (NCBI taxonomy): domain Eukaryota; kingdom Metazoa; phylum Chordata; class Aves; order Procellariiformes; family Procellariidae; genus Fulmarus; species Fulmarus glacialis. The sequence continues at coordinate 482 of NW_009200953.1, read as the reverse complement.
ACAAGGATGTCGTGAGGTTATGCAGGAAGAAAATTAGAAGGGCCAAAGCCCAGCTAGAACTTAATCTGGTTAGTTCGTAAAAGACAATAAAAAATGTTTCTATAAATACACTAACAACAAAAGGAGGGCGAAGGAAAATCTCCATCCTGTACTGGATGCAGGGGGAAACATAGTGGCAAAGGATGAGGAAAAGGCTGAGGTACTTAATGCCTTCTTTCTCTCAATCTTTAATAGTCAGACCAGTTGTTCTCCAGCTACCCAGCCCCCTGAGCTGGAAGACAGGGACAGGGAGCAGAATGAAGCCCCCATACACCAAGGGGAAATGGTTAGCAACCTCCTACACCACTTAGACACACACAAGTCTATGGGGCTAGATGAGATCCACCCAAGGGTACTGAGGGAGCTGGCAGAAGCATGACTGGGGCCAGTCTTGTTCAATATCTCTATCAACGTTCTGGATGAGGGAATCGAGTGCACCCTCA
>NW_009200952.1:1407-2539 GCF_000690835.1 Fulmarus glacialis | reverse complement strand
ATGTCCCCACACTGCTTGTTGGTGCCACCGCTGTCCCCATACCCTAATGCTGCGTGGCGATGCCACCCACGTCCCCATGTCCCCACACCACATGGCAGTGCCACCCCCGGCCCCACATCCCCATGCCGTGTGGCAATGCCACCCCCTTCCCCATGCCACCCCTGTCCCCATGTCCCCATGCCATGTGGTAGTGCTACCCCTGTCCCCGTAATGCTGTGTGGTGATGCCACTCCTGTCCCCATGTCCCTATGCCACACATCAGTGCCACCCCAGTCCCCATGTCCCCACACTGTGGTGATGCCACCCCTTTCCCCACATCCCCACACTACATGTCAGTGCCACCCTTGTCCCCATGTCCCCACACTGTGGTGATGCCACCCCTTTCCCCACATCCCCACACTACATGTCAGTGCCACCCTTGTCCCCATGTCCCCACACTGTGGTGATGCCACCCCTTTCCCCACATCCCCACACTACATGTCAGTGCCACCCTTGTCCCCATGTCCCCACACTGTGGTGATGCCACCCCTTTCCCCACATCCCCACACTACATGTCAGTGCCACCCTTGTCCCCATGTCCCCACACTGTGGTGATGCCACCCCTTTCCCCACATCCCCACACTACATGTCAGTGCCACCCTTGTCCCCATGTCCCCACACTGTGGTGATGCCACCCCTTTCCCCACATCCCCACACTACATGTCAGTGCCACCCTTGTCCCCATGTCCCCACACTGTGGTGATGCCACCCCTTTCCCCACATCCCCACACTACATGTCAGTGCCACCCTTGTCCCCATGTCCCCACACTGTGGTGATGCCACCCCTTTCCCCACATCCCCACACTACATGTCAGTGCCACCCTTGTCCCCATGTCCCCACACTGTGGTGATGCCACCCCTTTCCCCACATCCCCACACTACATGTCAGTGCCACCCTTGTCTCGATGTCCCCACACGGTGTGGCGATGCCCATGTCCCCACCCTACATGTCAGTGCTACGCTGTCCCCATGTCCCCACGCTACATGTCAGTGCCACCCCTGTCCCTGTGTCTCCACACTGTGTGGCAATGCCACCCCTTTCCCCATGTCCCCATGCCATATGGCAGTGCCACCTCTATCCTCATGTCCCCAC
>NW_009200952.1:0-1005 GCF_000690835.1 Fulmarus glacialis | reverse complement strand
CCTTAATGCTGTGTGGTGATGCCACTCCTGTCCCCATGTCCCTATGCCACACATCAGTGCCACCCCAGTCCCCATGTCCCCACACTGTGGTGATGCCACCCCTTTCCCCACATCCCCACACTACATGTCAGTGCCACCCTTGTCTCGATGTCCCCACACGGTGTGGCGATGCCCATGTCCCCACGCTACATGTCACTGCCACGCTGTCCCCATGTCCCCATCTCAATGCCAGCCTCTCCCACCACCCCACTCCCCCCAGTCCGTACCCCCACCGGTCCCCTCTGACCCCTGCTCGGGCTGGTGACAGCCCTGTCCCCATGTCCCCATGCTACGTGGTGTCTCCACACCTGTCCCCATATTCCAATGCTACATGTCACTGCCACGCTGTCCCCATGTCCCCATCTCAATGCCAGCCTCTCCCACCACCCCACTCCCCCCAGTCCGTACCCCCACCGGTCCCCTCTGACCCCTGCTCGGGCTGGTGACAGCCCTGTCCCCATGTCCCCATGCTACGTGGTGTCTCCACACCTGTCCCCATATTCCAATGCTGTGTGGCCACCCCTGTCCTGTCCCCACGTCCCCACACCCTGTGGTGATGCCACCCCTTTCCCCACATCCCCACACTACATGTCAGTGCCACCCTTGTCCCCATGTCCCCACACTGTGTCCCATGTCCCCACCCTGTGTGGCGATGCCCCCCCTTCCCCCATGTCCCCATGCCATATGGCAGTGCCACCTCTATCCTCATGTCCCCACGCTACATATCAGTGCCACATTGTCCCCATGCTACATGTCAGTGCCACGCTGTCCCCATGTCCCCCGCTATGTCTGTGCCACGCTGTTCCCATGTCCCCATGCGACATGTCAGTGCCACGTTGTCCCCATGCTACATCTGTGCCATGCTGTCCCCATGTCCCCATGCTACATGTCTGTGCTACGCTGTCCCCATGTCCCCACGTCCCCACGCTACATGTCAGTGCCACATTGTCCCCATGCTACATGTCA
>NW_009200951.1:85912-127914 GCF_000690835.1 Fulmarus glacialis | reverse complement strand
TATATGCAACAGCTGGACAACTATCTTTCTGGATATTGCATTGAATACCTCTGTTCGGTGTGCAAAGAAAAAAAAAAGGAGGAAAAAAGAAAAGAGGAATAACAGCTAAAATGTATATGTAATAGAACAGCTTTCAAGAAATTAAATAGCTTGATATAAGTCACTGCTATGCCTTCAGTTAGAAAACAGTCCCCAGTTCTGTTAAGCATAAGATAGGAAAGGATATAACTGCTAGATATGGCTAAGCTACTGACAAGTAAAAGGATGAATGGTTTGGGAAAGTTTGTATGTGAGGAGAGAGGCAAAGAAACCGGACCTATAACTGCAGCACAATAGCAAAACGTGTATCCGTTCCCCCTCTAGTGGCCGGTCCACATAGGGTTATTGCAAAAATAAAATATAATCACGGACGGGAAAGGCAATACACCGGCAATTGATTTTAAAACCAGCACACCTCCCCTCTTTTTTATTCCCCTTGCAATTTTATGTTGCTTCACTTTATATTATTATTTGTTATTCCTCATTAAACTGCCTACCGTATTCTTTTGTTGTTTCGTGTCATTACTTAGCGCAGAAGCTGTTTTACAGCAGTGGTAATTTTTTTTTTTTTTTTTTTGATATGCTTATACCTACCTGTCAGAAGAGGATATGGAGTGTGACAGGGGCCCATGCACATTCTAGCATGAGAAATAATCATAAATTAAAAAATAAACTTTGGAACTCATTGTACAAGACATCACTGATGCAAAAAATAGGCATTTTTAAAAAAGCAACAGTTGTGCAGAAATGGAAACATTGAACTAATTGTGTACATATACCCCTAAAACCTTCTAGACTAAAAAAGGTGTTTTTTTTAGGAACTGCTTCTGGGACAAGACACACCATGAGGTGGAAAAAGTCCTTTCAATTTCTTCCTCATGGACCAGTCACTGAATTTCAGTGTTCCCAACCTGCACAGCTACAGTCACCTGGAGAAACTGAGGCCAGCTAAACCTTACACATCCCCATGTTTCAAATACACACAGGTTCTCCTTGGTCAGTTACTCCTTCTTCCGTCTCCTGGAAGAATCCTCATTTTCACAAATTTCTCTGAATAATGCAATATAACAGACCATTTTCTGTTCCTATCTTTTAACAATCTTACCCTAGAACATTTTGTGGTCCGAAGGAGCTGAGATGCTAAGCTGGATGCACTGAGGGGTGCTGCTGAGGACTGAAAGGGAGCTGTGCTCCGTTTCTGGTTGAAATAACACCAAACACTTTGTTAGGACTGTATGTTTTATTAAAGTTCCTGTTCTTTACCAAAAATAAAAAAAGAAGAAACCTGGTGGCTTGGAGCAGAAGTGAACATCCTTTGGTTGCACTTTCAGGGAGCCCACTACATCCTGAAGCTAATAAACTCCAGTGCAACAGGCTGTGGTGATAGGGAAGATGAGAAGTAGCAAGGGATTAAGTTTTTCTCTTGTAAAATCTTTCCATCACTTCAGTTTTCTCAATCTCTGCTTCAAATGCCATCCTGACTAGTGTTTTTTTAGATATAGGTTAATTTGCGTATCAGACAGACAGACAAATTAAATAACCCTTTCTACAAGTGATTTGCTAAGAAATTGCGCGTACATATTTTAATAATTAAAGCAAGGTTACTGCCCTTCTGTGGGTTATTCTGAAATTACCTGTCAACCATCTAAGACCGTGCCTTGCTGTATCTTACAGTGGCTTTTGGCGAAGACTGAATACTAGTTTTGATGGAGTTCAGAGCTAGCACTTTTATGTTAATTTTAATACGTTGTTATTAATTTGTTCAACTGAAACTAAAGAACAACACAATAAACAAGGCACAGTTTGACTTCTCACGTCTAAAATTTAAAAAATGAACCCATTTCCAATTAGGTAATAACTTTACCTAATTAAAAATATTTAGAAAACAGATTATTCAAATGATTTGTATATAATAATGTAAGCAGTTTGCTCTTCCAGCATAAAATTAATTCATTACTATCCACAGTCAGAGCAAGTTTGATCGTCTGTCCCTTACCGATGCAATTTCAGACAACTCTTGTATTCATAATGCCCGCTGCCAAGGCAGTTTCAAGAATAAGAATACAAGGAACTGTACAGACAATTAAAAAAAAAATAAAGAAAGAAGACATCAGGACTGATCCACTAAGGTAATCTAATTTTCCACCAATACTTACAGAGAGGCATATATGTATCTCTGGCCATTACAGAAGTGATTGCAAGTGAGTGACTTACAGTGTTTGGCTGAGCACCTCATACTGGGTGGGAATTCTTTACAGGTTATTCAAGTGCAATAATATGCTTAGTTTCATATAGGAAATGCATATTTCCAAACATAGAACTTATTCTTCTCAACTTTACTCTGTCAAATAATAAATATTTTTTTCCTAGATTTCTCCTCACAGTAGACAAAAGGCAATCCCTGATTTTTAGCTGAAGAGCAGTAAGTTTCTCCAAATTGAAGAAAGGGGGCTTCTTCAGAATGACAGCCTAGTGTAATCTGTGATTTCCCTTGAATGCCGTTACTGCAGTAAATTAAGTGTCAGGTTCCAGACTAATTCATCACTTATTAATTAACAATATCAATGATTCTTTTTTCATTACAGATAACACATTTTACAGACTACCAGGAGCATTTTTTATTATTAAAGTTATCTCAAAGGCTCTTCCCCAATATCTGCCACATTAAAAAAAACCCAGAAAACATTCAATAATAATTTTAATGATAGATCATTTTTTCCTTCACTAAAATTAAATCTTAAAAGCCATTTAATTAAACTGAATGATAACTGAATGACTTAACCATGTAAAGAATTAAAACTAAGGATGCTCTCTCCCCAGACACTAAAATATGGCATGCCAATGTTTTACTACAAGGAAGCAAACTTTAACAAAGCAAACTATTCTGAGCAGGTTTCTTATTCATAAATAAGACCCCTCTTCAATAACCTCATTTCTTTGCATTTTCAATTGCAAATTTTTACCTGTGTCTTTCTGTAACAAGTTGTTCATGTGCTCTGAACAACAGCACACAGTAAAACTTCCAAACGAGGTCCAGGTTCTGTTTGATATTCTCACTGATTTTAGTAAAAAAGGACTAAGTTCTATGCTAACTACCCGCTTAAGTCTCCTGGTGTGCCTTACAAGCACGACTCTCCTTACATTATTAAATCAGCCTTCCCCCCAGCTGCAGCTTTACATACATAGCATGTGAACGTTTTTTTGTGCAACTTCTGCATGATGTTCAACTCCATCCTTAAGACTGTTTGCAACCAGCAGTAAACACTGAGTTGGAGCAATTTCTTTTTCTTTTTAAATGGTGTATCTATTTGCTCCTACTTCAGGAGTTTTATCTAACCTATAGCTAACCTTGATGAGTTTTTCTTCCCCTTCCAGGAGTTAAAAAGAGAAAGTTTCTTTATATTTCAAATATGATTTCCTAAGTCTCTTAAGCGTGTATTCTGTGCTTCCAGAAGATTAAATAAAAAAATTATTGCCGAAAGAATAGGAAAATAGATTTGCAGATGCAGCAATCTTGTAAAACTCAGAGTTCAGAAAAACATCCGCACTACCATCAAGAAGGAAAAATCATTTCCCAGATTGTCCCAAATCTCTTCCTACAGAGATTAAAAGGACAATGATGAGACTCCTACGTGACTCTTTTCAACTGCTTATAACAACAGACCAGCTTCAATTCCATTCCTGTGATTGTGCTCTCAGGATTATTTCACGCCTGTCTCTTGGTTCCTATATTTATTGATGTTAGGCATTTTTTGCAAGGTGAACACAAGTTATTTTATTCAGAGGTGTGAAAGAAAGAACCTGTCCTTGATGCATTAGTCAGGTTTCCATCGCTACAAAGTAAAGCATCAATTGGGATTAAAACTCTAGAAATCACATTTTTTGAAACTCTTGCCAACTACGTAATTATGCCCCAAATGATTTTGTGCCAGGTGGTTCGGCTAACAGATGGAATGGTATATTTGTTCACTCTTTATAAACCAAGCTCCATTCCAAAAACTGTGAGCCAGAAGTATCTAAATTATTGATTGACAGTTACATATGCCTAATAATTAATTAAACTCTAGCTACAAATCGCAGTGAGTCCTGTGAGCACTTAAGAAAAAAAAATCATATAGAAAATGTGTGATAGTGTCTTTACAGAAACATTTTTAAATCATGGCAGCTAAAAATAATGGTATGCAATGATGCACTACAGACAAAGAGCTTTGGTATGAAGCGTCTTAGAAATGCTTAAAGCAGGATATGCTATATAACATTAAAAATTGTTCCTGTAAGATTATTTTTTGCAATCCCAAACTTCAGCAAATGCTTACTAAAACCAACAAGAAGTTGTGACCAAACGCAGTCAGGTTCAGAAGACTCTTCCCAGACAACATATACACTATATAAGCACCATTAATGCTCTGGAGGGAGAAATCAAACTGAGATCAAACCATGGGACAGGTGTTGCTTTATACATCCTGAATTAGGAGTTATCTGAGGCTCAGGTATTTCTTGCCTGCAAATCCCAGATGGAAATATGGACACCTTTGTCATCCAGTGTATGGCCAGAGAGGCCATTTCATCTGAATGTGTCAAAAGGATTGTGCATGTGATCAACCGGTAACGAAGGCAAAGACAGTAAATCCAATGTGGTCTGAAGGTGTTGGACTTCCAGCGCGCGTGCAGATTAAGGATGCATGCCGGACATTTCAGATAGATGAATGGCACATGTCATCAGTCATTATCAGGCTGGAAACAGGCTGGATTTTCTGCTCCTGTGCCGATCAGCTGGGCCACAAAGGTACAAGAAGTCTACAGCAGAGCTGACCCTGTCCCATTAAACATTTCCCTAAATGTCCGCAAACATCACTGATTTTCCAGCCCACGCAATGGCCCTCATCAAAATCCCACGAAGCTGAGGGTAACAATGCATACATTTCCCACCCAACCCCCCCCATGGGAAAATAGTAATTAATTTAATAAACAGAAAATGAGAAAAGCTTTTTGTCATAGTATATTAATATCCCTACTTCTGCTATCACAAAGCTGTGCCAGAAACACTGATTTAATAGGCACTGCAAAGCAATTACCATGCAAATAATATTAGCCAGCAATTTATTATTTTTTTAGTAAAGTCCTTGTTTTGGCTAGCAGACCACAGTAACAGATTCCAATAAAACTGGGTAATTGAAAGAAATTTCAAGTGTCTAAATAGCTGTGACATCAAACATATGAAGCAACAGTTCTCAGACTGGCCTGTTGGTCTGCTTGCGATTTCAAGTATGGACAACCTGGGGAGCCAACAGCGGAACAACTTACATAGCAAAAAGAGAGCATTGAAGCAATGAGAGGAAAAAATATTCAGGAAAGCTCTCTTTTACTAGTGACGTTAGCAAGGAGAATAATGTAGAGGGTTTTAAGCCACTTCCCCCCCCCTGCCGTAACTCCTTCCTTTGCCCCTGGTCTTCGTAAGAAACTTTTTATTTGGAGTAAGAAAATCTATCATTTTAAGTGACATATACTTATTTATTTATGGCACAGGATTGGAAACTTGCTTAGATTCACTGAAGTGCTAAGCTCCATGTTCGGCTTTAGAAGTTGCCCAGCAATCTTCTTGTCCCGGATTGGAGCTATATGACTTTACCTAAATCACTGGATTTCTCTGCTCTTCATTTCACTACCAGAAAATGAACTAAGTTTGTCACCTCACACCAGAGTGCTGTGACACTCACTGTGAACATTTATTCTGTAGTGAATGGCCAAAATGTGATGGTTCTTGTTCCTTCAGTCCAACATGTTTTTGTCTAATCAAATTAGTGAAATAACAGATTTGATCGTTTGTTATCTCTTCAACTAAAGACGAGTTAATTAAGATTCAACTTTTAGATACAAAGCAGGAGTCAATGTTTTTTCTGATTCCCCTATTGTAGGATGCTGATTATATAGCATATAAAAATACAGTATAAGAACACGTACTTTTGCTGTGTTTCCCTCACCGCTTTAAAATTCTGATGCTTCTTTTAATTAACAATCTAAATACTCCAAACATAGAAACACATTTCTGTGTATCTTATGAGGAGAAAAAGAAAATCAACACTAGCATATGTCCTAAAACTTCTAAATATTTTGGGGAGGAACAAAAGAAAACTACTTTCTAGTTAAACTGATGAATATACATATATTGACATTGTTGTGCTCAAGATCAAGTACAAATTGAATCTGTGATTTCATTTATGGAAATAGGTAAGCTGGGAAATGCAATTACTATCTATAAATCATTTTGCTATAACCTTCTACTTCAATATCCTTAAATAGCAAAATGCAACTGAAGCTATTTTAGTTAAAGCCTGAACAAAATAAATCTTTGTGGCAACACTCATCTGTCAGGGGATTTGATGTTCTCCAAAGTACTTGTTGGTATTAAGCAAGCAATCTCTCACTTCTAACAGACTTTCTTATTGATATGTATGAGCTAAGTAGGTTATTATTTATAGTTAAATGTGAAGTGATATGTCAAAGAAAAACACAAAATTAAGGAAACTGCATGTTACAAGATCTAAAACATTTAATTCCCATACAAAACAGCTACTGACAGCTGTGCACTTGGAGACATAATAACGTGGCTAACAATTAAATGAAACCTCCTAGGAAATCTGGGACAAGAAAGCATGCCATGGTCAAGCCTGTCATCTCTGGAAAGACCTATGAAGATCATCATATATGCACGCACTTTTAAGCAGACCCAGCAGAAGCCAGAAAGATCACTGGAAAGCTAGTAAAAATGCCAATAGAAATAGATAAACAATTTTTACACAAAACTTTCAGACTATTTGAGACAGTTGGTAAAAGCCTCATCAAATTTCTAGCACTCAATTTACCGCAAGACTGAATCAAGAAGCAAGGTAATGGTAATGGGAAGATCCTATGTTGTGTAATGCAGGTTTATGCACAAGCTCAGTGCCTTTTACTGAATCCATCTTAATATAAGTGAACAAAAATAAATGTATATAAAAGGATATGCCTTCTTTGAAATAAATACCAGTTTTCTTAATTTCTTTATATCTCTAATAATCTTATCTTATCCTTATCTTACAAGGATACCTCTGCTGGTATGATAATTGAATTAATACTTCAGTATTTTGCAATCGAAATCTGCTTCATTTCCTAAACAGTTCTTCAGGTAGAATGGCAGCTGACATGACAAAATCAGGCAGGAACACACTTGGCATTTGCCACCTACCTATATCAAGATACATAGTCCTGACTCTCTAGCTTTGCCAATGAGTAGGAGTATTCACAGGCAAAGATCCTAGTTTTAGAAACAAGTTTTTAAATACAATATTGGTGGTTAATAAAGCACTAACTGTCTATACCTGAATCTAATGCACAACGTCAAAGCTTGTATCTATTTTCAAAAACTGGTGGATCATCTTGCTGGACTGATTCTGTCGCTGTTATTTCAGACGTGATTTTTTGGTATAACACAAACCTAGGGTCATTGATGAGAAGCTGCCATTAGCTTTGCTGTTACCATCTATTGTGAACAGGAGGACGTCCCCCTATCCAAACATGGATCAAGTGCTGTGTTTTCCCAGGGAATGGAAGTTGGCCTAGATATGTTGTGCCATTAACAGCTGAAATCGCAAGGTCTGTAGGTGAGTTTATTACACTCCTCACCAGAGGAGCCCTGTAGGAAGCCAAGCTAATTGTGCGTAAAGGGAGCTCAGTTGCCGTCTTCCTATTCCGTGTAGGTTTTCATAGCCAACAGGTTATTTCTAGACCTATCTGGTGAAGCTGGTAGCTCAGCTCAGTTAATTTCAAAGTCTGATTTTATCACAGGAATTTAAAAGACTGACAATTACACCAGTATCACGGAGAAACCAGAACATCTTTGGTTACGGAGCTTTTTCCCTTCGTCTCTCTGGTGGGAGTACACCTCACTTCTACAGATGGGAGCTTTGCGTTGATGATGCTGATTAAACTGGAGCGCGTCTGGATGGATCCGGAGAAAGACTTTTTTTTCTTAGACACATCACTCCATCAAGGGCTCGGTTAAATCTCATACCAATCTTTAATTCTCACCTATCAATATAGTGCTCCTAAATAACCTTGTTGTCTCGTTTCACTGTCAGTGGCTACCTTTGTTAGACAGTGCTTGACAGCTAATAAAATATAAACACGGATGATTAGACCATTCTTTTACAACTCTGTGAAAGAGGTTGGTTGTAGCATAAAGAGATTTTAAAGAGATTTTATCAGAGTCATCAAAGAAGCAAAAAATATTATATTTTTTTACTGTTTTACTTCTGCCATAGTAACTGAAAGGCTTGATTCTCACATCACAGGTAGTCTGGTTAATGCAGAAGATTTCCACTTCTCTAGTGATGTTACAGGCTTCATTTTGCTGAAAGTTTCTGCTAAATTTGTGTATTCAGCTGGCTGGCTTCAGATTTTTCAAAGATGAGTGAATTTTCTCCAGAATTATGCTGGCAAGGGAGTATCAGCTCATCCCAGAGATCTGGAGGATTCTTGGGAATCTGAAGCCAGGGCTACGGACACAACATTTCCTCGCACAGATACAAAATGCATGGACTCCTATTTTGGAGCTGAGGAGGAACCGTCTCCAAGCCACCCAAGGACACATATGTCCCACCAGAGAGGACAGCAGCTTGCTGAAAGTGACTTTGAACAGCTACTTCCAGAAGCAGCCATAATTTTGGCAGCAAATTCCACTAAAATAATTGAAATCACCTCCAGCAAGGTCCTTTATCTCTAACTGATTGTGTAATACAAGTTCCCCCACCAGGGCTCAGGCATTGTTGCACTCTAAATTCACACCCTGCTTCAGAGTAATTTCTTCAAGCAGGTAAGTAATATCATTTGAAAATATAGATCTGCTTAAAGTCAGAAAAGAATAAACAATTCCTTGTAAGAAGGTACTGCCGTCGGCGTATCAAATGGCGGGATTAAAGTTAATTGAAAACTTCCAATTTAGGTTAATCTAAACAGCCAATAGAATAGCATCAGATTATATTCACAGGATAAGAAACTCTATTCTAGACAAAAGTGGCCAAGGTTTTCAAATCTTTTGTAAGGGAAACCGTGTTCAATCGTCCTCTATGACTACACAGGGTGAGATAAGAAGTAATATCAGCTCAATTTGCCACAACAGAGATTTGGGTTACATATTAGAAAGCATTTTCTAACTGTAAATACAGTTCAGCACAGAAGATGAAATAACTTATATTTGTGCCAAGAATTTTGGCATTTTAATCCTTTAATTGCAACTGAACTCTATCAGGACTCTTCCAAATAACTGTCCATCTTATATTGCTTTTTAGGAACAACAAGAACACTTTGTATTTTACTTTGCAAAATTGAGACCTTTGTCACTTACTGTCATCTCATCAATTTTCTTGATTTAAACTTATCTATACACACAAATATTTAAGTGAAATATACATATGCATGCATATGTATTTGTAAGTTTTTGACAGCATGCAAAACGGATATGTAATGAAATCATTAAAGTGGATTAAGGTAATTGGCAGGGAACAACTAACCTTTACCTTAAAGCTAGTGTGTAGAAATACATGCACTTGGATTGGTACCTATGTCTGCACTATTTTGAACTGCGAAATCACTGAGGGGCAATCGACCTTCAACCAGGTAAGTTAGGCAGCTGTAGTGAGAATCTTACAGCAAGGTTTAATCTAAAAGGTGGTATCACTCAGACAAGTGCATCTACATATTCTCACTAATACAATACAGATTTTTATTTTTTTTTAATTAGATATTCAGGATAGACTTAACACTACTTATTTTCAGGTTAATGGAAATTCCCGTTGACTTGACAGCACAGGCAGACCACTGCTTAGTGATTTTGAAAATAAGTGCAAGTTTGAGACAGAAACAAGGACATATGACGTTAGCTTTATTCTATTTGCTTATTTTATGCATAACATAAAGGCAGAGTAGGACAGAGTTATAAATCCCTGGTTTTACTTTATTAAGCTACTATTTTATAAATAGGACTAGTTTTGATCCCTGCATTTTTCATTTGCCTTTTGTTGCAAGAATTCTTTTGCAGTAGTTTAAAGAAGAAAGACTGCCAGGAGCAAGAATGGGTATCATTAACTCAGATTTTTCCTATTCAGAACAGGACTAAAATTTTAACAATTCCAGATGGGTTCGACAACAGGGATATGGTACAGTTTAATTCAAAGATGTCTTTATACTTCCATTTTCTAAAATGTTGTATACAAGTGTATTAAGTATTGTTATTTAGCTGCTAAAATGATAGAAAAAATAATTGAAAGCATTTTAAGAAGCTATTTAGCTCACTTTCCCGCAACAAGGCAAAATCAATTGTATCATTCCTGACAAATGTTTGGCTATTATCAAACCCTCCACTGATAAGGATTTTGCAGCATCCTCAGGCAGTATTTCTTCTGTGCGGCACTCTCTTTACTCCTAATACATTTTCCTTAATTCTAATCTGAACCTCCCCTGCTGCAATGTTATTCCAGAACTATTTCTCCTGTCCAGCAGGAAAATGAAACCTGTTTATTCTATTCCACTTTGCAGCAGCATTTTACATAGTTCAGGACCTAGAGGAAAAATGGCAGAAATTTTCACTTCTCCAGACGGAACACCACCAGTTCACTCAATCTTCTCTCATCAGTCATATTTTTCTAGGTCTTTGATCATTATTTTTATTTTCCTTTTCAATCAGACTTCATCTGTCTTGCAGTCTGTACCCCAAATTGACACAGTACTTCAGCAAGGGTCTTACAAATGCGGTTAGGTAATATATCCCGCTTATACATGGCTGGCCTATGAACTGATTATGATGTACTGTAACTCACCTACATCCTTTTCTACAGAGTCTCTGCTTCCTTAATTAGTTGTTTCTTTTTATAAGATGCATCTTTTATTATGTAAAGATATTTAGGGATGATAAGTAGAAGATCAAGGAAACATATTTAGGATTTTGCTTTCTTATGTATAAATATTGAAACTACAAATATCCATGCTTACAAGTAATTTTTTAAAAATCTTTTTTTTCTCACTGTAGTCTGTGTTTTGTTTCATTAATATCTCAGTTGCATTCATAAAGTTCAGTTCTCTCAATACTGTGTATACATCAAACTACGTTCTTTTAAGGAACCACTTTTCTTTTAATGAAGCAGCTCATTTGCCTAAATTGTCCACGCATAAATACATTTGCACAAGCAGGATTGTTAATTTATCTGCCTCTCTCAGCCAGGCACTTAACCATATCCTTAACTGGAGACATACTTTACAATGACCTAAAACTGGGAATAAGCCAGTCATTCAATATAAAATAATAAATCCTTCCTTTCATAAACTACAGTCTGGAAATACATTGTATCAGAAAGCACTTTTAAAAATTATTTTAAGACAACAATTTTGTTTCAGAAAATAATTTAGTCATCGTAACGATGATATATTGGACAAGACTCTACTAAACAATACTATTTTTCAAAGTATATTGAGAATTTTTTTTGCCATATGAAGACAGGGGTTTCATTTTCTTATCCCTTCCAGAGAATGGCAGCTCTCCTGACAGCACTGCAGTGCTTCTTCTGGATGTGACCCAATAAGCTGACATTTGAGAGACATTACGGAGCTGAGAGGAACTATATTAATTATTATGAAAAGTCAAAGCTGTCTTCAGAGTATCTCAAACTATTCATGTAATTCAGTATTGTGTAAAACATGTTGGGGTTCAATTACACCCCAAATATTATTTTAAAGCTCTGATCTTTGTGGTATGTCCATTTTTAATTAAACAAAATAAACCACACATCAGGAATAATGCTTTCATGAGAATATGAATATTGGGAGGGGAGATGTGAATCTGTTTAACTGGTGAGTATGCTAAAGCACTTTAATGCCCTGACGTAAAGCCTATCGAAACAAACAGAAAGACTTCACATATTACTCAGCCCAGGATCAGCCTCAGTGGTCAATACTCACAAAGGTACCTCACACAAACTTCTGAGTTTCATCACAAATTCTCTGTGCTTTTCTTTCCGCCCCCGCCTCGAAATAGCTGTCTGCACACAGAAATCTGCCCTTTTCTCTGTCTCCAAGCTTAAGGACTTTGGGCTGGTCACCGTTCTTATGCACCTTCCCACTTGAACAACATTCATTTCACCACATTTTTTTTGGCTGAATTTTTTTTCCACCCTTTCTTACGTGTTTTCACACCTGGCACCAGCATCTCTTCCTTGACTCTCTCTTGTCTCCAACTCTATCCTCTTCCACATTATTTCTAGCAAAAACATCTTCACATGTGCTCTCAAGGAAGGGTCTCTCACTATGTATCTCCCTTGGCTACAGACATGATTTTTAAGATTAATTTCTCATATGTAGCCATATCCCCATTTTTTCATTTTTCTCTACTACAGCTCTTCCTCTTTCTTCTCTTTTTGCTGATCTGATGCATACACTTCCTGCAAATGCATCGCATCCTCAAGGCTCGCTGTTACTCAATGCGTATATTAAGCTAGGATGACTTCCAAATATACCAACTTTCTAAGTATATCTGTGATATCAGGTTTTCAGGCATTTGATCCAGTTTCTATTTGGGTTGTAATCTCTTTGGGACATACTCTGTGTCTTCATTTGCATTCTATACATAACACTTGATAAATTATTTTCAAAAAAATTTTTTGTTGTTGTCACTTGTGGCTTTAGCATTAAAACTATATCATAGCTAGAATCTGGGAAAGTTCAATCTTTAGAAAGTTTCTATTCTGTCCTAATTCAGGCAAAATTTGACTGGATTTAGTAAAATCCCTGACTAAATCCAGACTGACGTAATACTTAGACCTGTGAACACTGGAAGTTTTCCATTGCGTAAATGAATCCAGAGAAATAATCTAGAGATACATTATGAACGAGAATACTTACAGAGAGAGAGAGATATATTTAATGCTAAAAACTATCTGATTAGATATACTTTTTTTGTACATGCATGTATGAATAACCACAGTCTGGTACTTCCTGAGTTTTACTGCTTTTTCATTACAGTTATTCCTAAAAATGATTACTGTGTGGAAGCAGACAGAAATGCTGATTACCACACATTAGAAATTTTATTTTGTATATTCAGGATTAAATATATTTTTTATGAACATTATTTTTTAACTACCTCATTTTCAGACTTCAGAGCAAGGACTGACAGTTTGAATTCAATCAATTTATTTGGAGGTCACATGAGTAATTTGTATAAACCATTCTTATATTTCACACAGACACTCCAAGACTGCTAAAAGCAGCAGTTCACCTCTTAGCTCCAATGCAATCACCAGCTGAATTAATGAATTCACAGCCTGGCCTTGATACTTTACTATTTGGTTTAGCACAGGGAGGGTAAGTATCATACATAATCTCTCCCCACCATTCTCTCTCTGCATATAGAAGCGTATATATAAGTTTATATATACTATATATACAGAGAGAGATATGGATATATATATTCATGCTGATCGATATTTCTGTTTCTGCCGTGCTATTCAAGATTAATCATTATAATCTTGAAGAATCTTCTGAATTACTTGTATTGTGTTTACAACAATTTAATATTATCAAGGAGTTAAACTTATCAGCTTTCTTTGGAGCTCTTAGATTTAATTTTACCAGCAAAGCTAAAAGTCTGACCACTCTGCTAAAAATACAGACATAGTGAAGAGAGTGAGTCTTTGGGAGAAAAAGAGTCTCTATTACAAGGACAGAGACAATACTTCCTTTAGTTCCTCATTACTTATCTATTTTTATTTAACTGATGCTATTGTTTTGCCTTTTCCAAACACCTAACCTTAGCGAAGGCCTACCAGTGATTACTAGTCAAAATTTGACAAAGATCCCAAAGAGATTTGCAATCTTATCAGATAGTAATCCTGCTGCTAAAAGCAGCTAAATCCTTTACAGGGATCTTTATATGGCTTTGCTAAAACATTTTTCTTTCTGACTTGTCAGCAGCCAAACTAACAAGACTTCAGTGACAAATGATCTGCTTAACCCTCCAGAAAGGAATCCCGACTTGTTTTTTAGGACAGTTTTCAATTTTACGTCTGAAAGATCAGACAAAGACACATTACTTTTCAAGGAAAGTGATGATGCAACCACAACGTTTGTAACAGAATCTCATTCCACCTGAGTGTTTTTGTCTTTTTGTTTGATTGCTTTTGGGGAAGGAAGGAGATATATGCAGAATGTAATAAAAATCTGATCTACAGTGGTGAGATTGTCCTAAATTTCTGAGATGCTATTTCCCTAATTCAGTAGGACAAACAAATTATCTGTGTTTTTAGCTTTAAGAGGTAGAGCCTGGAACAACCATACATCTCCACAGATTTTAAGTGTCATTAACGAGCTGATGCAATGACAGAGTCAAAGAGAATAGATGTAGATGAGACCTTTGGAGGCAATTTAGTGTTTCCCTTTCTCCTTGGCCATTGTTTCATGACCTTATGCCAGCTGGAGGATTTTTTTTGTTTCTGAATCTCAAACTTTTAAACAAAGTGAGTTTACTTCAGTTACTAGGTTTATATTCAAAGCAAGGCAGAGAAAAAGATTTGGTAAAGACTTACTTGGTAAGAGATTCTGTAAGGAAGACTTGACTAAAGCAGTTAATTTTCACAGATGCATAAAAAATGAACGAGGAGATATCTGCGAAGTCATCTAGTCCTTATACAACTCTCAGAGAAGGCAACAGTATGTTCTTATTGACTTCAACATAAGGTGTATTAATTCCATTACCAGGAAATTATTTTTACCTATAAGTAAACTGGTCAAAAGACTTTTACTCATTATGTTTTCTGAGCCTGGAGTAATTCTGTATTTATCTTGACCTTCTTAATCAAGACATTGTTGATCTTCAGCCTTAATCCTTCTTGGATTCATCTCATTCTTCTCACCAAGTTACACACCACTGGAACTAACAGTTACATAATCAGCTTCAACAATTTATCTTTTTTTTTTCTTCATATCCATGCTTTTTAAACACCTACATACATATCACATCCTCCTTACTTGCTCTAGATCCAATGTTTTAACTAATTCTTCATGACAGGATGTCAATGTCAAGTATTATTGAGACTTAAACAGAGTCAGGGATTGCCAAATATAATATTCAAGCACCTTCCCAACAATTATATAGCAAACTGTTGAGAGCTGATTGTAGGGAGGGCTTGATTCAGCTGCACTTACCTACATTTCTGAGAATAGCTTTTTAACCTCTTTTTTTCTGTAAGGTTTGTTTCTGCTTCTTTGTTCTGAAGGGTGCAATAGTCTATTGCTATAAGGGCTTATATGAAAATTATGTTCAATTTTCATCATTGGAGCAGAAAAGGCTATGAAGCCAAGGCACAGCAGAGAAGCTCTTGACAAATAACGCATGGTCTACTTTCCTTTTCCCTCACAAACATAATGGAAATGATATGATGGTGCAGTTCGGAGGAATTTTTCGCGGGCTCTTGAAAAATAAATATGAAGCTTAAAATTGTCTTTAAATTTTGAATTAAACGTACTTTAACAACCATTGTTAAGGTGCATGATTCATAAATGCATGCTATTACAGGAGCAGGAAAACAAAATTATGAAAATAAAGTGGATTTATTTTTAAAATTGCTGTAATATATCACCAAACTATTTTATATATACATCTTAAGAAAATAATAGCAAAAAATCAAGCCAGGCCACGCAAGTGGAAATCTGGCATAATTATTACTCTTTTGACAACTGTGAAACTACTATTTTCAATTTGTAATTCAGCTGAGCTGATGACAGATTTCTCCTCATCATCATTGATTTATGAGCTCATCTTGTCAACTTTTTTCCCCTTCCCACATTATTTACACAAGTTGAGGCAGGTTTTTTTGTCTCAGAACAAATGGCAACATTTCAAGAAACACTATTGAATTGTGTAAATCCATAACTAGCTTTTGAAATTAAACAGATTTTGTCTGGATGCTATAGCTCAAGTACTATAACACTAGGAAATAGTCAGACAGAAAAAATAACACAGCACCATATGATGAGAGTCCGAATGTCTCGAATGTCTTTCTCTTTTTCTTTTTTTTTCTTTTCCTTTTCTCATTCCAAAGACAGTGCCTCCTACCATGAGCAACTTCACTCAGACTGTTCATTAGGACCAAGTAGGTCATGAGAGGTATGAAAAGTACATCTGAATCCAAAAATCCAGCCTTTCATGATATGCCGGTTTTTGGGTTTTAGTTTGGGTTTGTGGTTTTGGTTTTTGGTTTTTTTGTTGGGGTTTTTTTCCCAGATTGAATCTGATAATTCTTTTCTATTCTATTTAAATAAAAGGATTTTTATGAAAAGCAAATCAGTGGTGGGATCACTAATTAATACACCGCTACTGAGCATATGTGTAATTACATGAGCAATAATTCACCTGTTATATTATCAATATCAATCCAAAGAAGAGCCGTGTCCAATAAATATCTATCTTCTGTATTTATAAAATGCCAGCTGATAAGGAAATATCTCACATTCCACAGTAACAAGGAAGATATGAAATGGGAACTCCAATGGAAGTTGGAGATTTTAAATCAGCATGTTTAACTGATTTGCATTAGAGAGTCTTAAAAGAGCTAGACGCTCTGTAACGTAAGGGGAATAGGTACACAAAGAAGAGTGGCCCTATAAAACGAACTTCACAAGTCGAACGAAACACAAGGGGAAAGGGGAATTCTGTAACATAGTTATTTTCGGGCTGGAATTTTTAGAACTTTACTTTTTAGGCAGTGAAATCTCACTGAACGACTGAACTTCTTTTCAAACTTTTCAAAACCCTAGCATTTAACTTCTCAAAATAAAACATATCACTCAGTTCTTCTTGTCTGTCCTTCCATTATCTCCTACAATTTATATAATGTTTTTGATCTCACACCTTCAATATGAAGGATAAGAGTTGGAAAACAGAGTGTAGGCATGTAATTACGATACTTTTATTAGTAGATAGTATATGTCCTTGTATGAAGTTGGGAAATGATAGCAGGTAAAAGTGCCTTCCTGATTCTTTTGATTAGCTGAATAATGAAGCTGTTGTTTCTTCGAATGACCTTTCCTGTTATGATATAGCTTATTATCAGCTTCCCTACATTGCCTATCCTCTAAATACTGTTCTCTCTATTCTAATTTCTTTCTTGACTCAGGAGAATATATTTTCTCCTTTTCTTTTCTTCTATTGAAATTGTCAGCTTCTCCCACAGTGCTAACTCTCTGACCTATTAGATCAAGGTAATTGAATGCTTATCTCTTATTTAAATGATACTATTTAAAGTTTCATTTTAATATCAGTCTTATTTCATACTACGTATAATATACGCAAGCTTCTATAACCGTGTCAGTATATGAAATTTCTTCAGAAATACCAGGGTCGACTAATGCTTTCAATTCACTTGTCAAGGATCATATTACTTTGTTTAGCCTGAAACACATACAGGAATTTGTTAATTGTATTCAGATGTCAAGCTCTACAAAAACCTTGTAAGAAGGATATTGTGTAAGAGTTTCTTGGGTACATGGTCCAGTAACAGTGGCGTGGAAAAGTCCAGTGACTTTAAATAACAGTACTTGCAAGAACAATGATATTTAGTATGAATAACTACTGGAGGGCCAGATCCATCATTTGTATGTGCTTCTTTTTGCTCTTGGTCCTATAGAGACAATTTAGTTTACCTGTCTCAAATTCTGGAAAAAAATTAAAAAGTGCAAGTAGTTTTTGTTGATGTAATTTATGGAGCTAGTTCAGAAAAAAACATATAATGTCAGCAAAGGGAACTATTTTTATCACAGTATATTGTTTAACAACGCTTCACGGTCATCAAATTTAGTGCACCTATAAAATGCAAGGCAGCTGCAGAGGATGAACCAGCAGTTTAAAAATACTAAAGAGCCAAAAATTATTCAATTCCCCATCTCCCTGATCCACTGATATTGTTAGTTCTGCACAGAAGTGATGTGTATATACAGTAGTTACAAGGAGTTGTCAGAGTTTTAAAATCAGACAATTTTAGGATGCAATTTAAGCAGTTATTAAAATTAGGAGAGTGAAGGACTGTCCAGAGTTACAAGTTGAGTTAATGTCCTCAGAAATACTTTCTTCTGAATTAAGCAGTGAAGTTCTTATAAGCCTGAGGTAGGATTAACAGCACTGAAGTCCACAGAAGTATGCAGATCAGATCTAGAGGGCCAAATTCACACTTAATGTGAGCTGCCAAATATCATTAACTTTTGAGGAGCTGTGCTAATTTCCATCACAGTAATACAGAAACTTGATGTATAACTGAAAACTGTTAATGGCCCAAACCCCCATAAACCAATACTTTATAAAAATAATATTGTGGGGTTTTTGATCTTGATTTTGCTTTGATCTGCATCCTGATAGCATGTGTAGAAATTAATCATTGTGCTCACTCTCCAATTTACTGGGGAAAAAAAGGCATTGCTCGAAAAAACCTTGCTTTTTTTTTTTTTTTTGCCCGTTTCATTAGCTTTCATCTAGCCTCCAAATATCTGGCTCCACATTAACTATTCTTGTCTTTCAGCTTCCGTTTCTGCTGTTGTCAAGCCCACATCCACTCTTGCCCCCACTGAAATCTCTGTCATCAGTTCTGCCCTTCAACCTCCCTACCTGCTCCTCTCTCCATCACTCTTTCAAGATTTCATCTCTTCACTTCGAGTCAAAGATGCAGCTCAAAGATTCAGGCAGAAAAATACTGCTGTGAAAAGCTAGCTAAAATGCTAAGGAAAAGAAAAATCACAACAAGGAGTTGGAAGCCTGTTCCAAGGAGCAATGAAGGAGAATTCTTCTACACCTGGCTGAAAACCTCCAAGCCAGCACCGGGTATGGCATCAGGGCAGTGACCGTATTAATGCTTAGTTGAGTAGTATTTAGCTTAGAAATCCACTGGGTGTAGTAGCCAATAAATATTTGCTCTGTACTCTTAAACTGTGTTTATACTGCTTGCAGAGTCTCCCTGTACACGGCAAATGATGCCTAAACAAAAGTGGTGCAGAGAGGAAGGGATACATAGGCAGCCAACTCGGATTTTTCTCATCTTGGCAGGGCTAAATTTTCCTAATGATTTTACTAGTGACAGAGCTGGTGACCCATGATCTTATGTCACTACAAGGATAATCCAATCCCAGCCAAAATCCCACCATTCCAGAGAAAAATCACAGCCATTGTCAACATTTTGCAGCAGCTTGATAAGTACTTACTGTATTTGTGCAGATTAACAATTCGATTTTATTTTATGAATGCTATTTTATCTTCCATTTTGTGCTGAAACCTTCAAAAGAGTAACAAACATCCCTGCATCAACCACAGCACTAGCTGTGGAGAACAATAAGAGTCTGTAAGGAGGCTAATTTTTCATTCAAATGGAAACAGCATGGCACAAATAGCTGGCCGCTACCCCGAAGAAACAGTCCTGCCAGGTTGCTTTATAATCCTTCACTCTGAGATGGATCAGCTGGTCTGCTTTCCCTGCTTATTTGGGAGTCGTTTTCAACTAACGTTCCCTTATTGCAAGGACCCAGGACCAATTTTTAATAGTCTATTGTACTTGTAGCTTTTGGTCTTTCCCTAATGAACTGAAATTTCATAGAGGGTGTTCAAAAGCACTTCTTTGAGTAGGTGGCCTATGAATTCTCCTCCTGTGGATAATTTTGAACTCAGCCAAGAGAAAGTGGTTTTGGTTGTGCGGTTTGTGGGTTTTTTTTTTTTGAGGATAGATTAAAATCAGAGAAAAAAATGATCAGCAGGAGAAGTAAAAAAGGAGTATCTTGGTTCCTAAATGACCTGCCAGAGCCTGATTTTGCTGATTTTCATACAGAAGTCTAATGCTAGTTAGTCATATACTCCACATTTTTTTTCTTTTTCTTTTTTTTTTTGGAAAAGCATATCAAAGTGACAAAACCTATTTAAATCTGACAAAAATATAGCAGACATAAAGCGCTATTGTACAATCACGTACAGTTAACTCTTCTCCTCACACCTTCCCTTTGGCTGTAAGTGGGATCTCTACATACCGGTACTTATTATTGCTGTCTTTCTATGGCCTTAGATGTCTCTTTTCACATTTTGCAAAGAGAAATTTGTTTTCAGCTCTGAGGGTCACTCTAAGATCAAAAAGCCATTGCTGATAATCAAAAGCCTGAAGTTTTTTGTGTCTGTGGATCTTTGACTTCAAAACAGCTACATAAAAATCAGTGCAAAAGGAACAGCATGGAATTTCACCGGAATTTCTCAGGTGATTCATCCAGACAACCTTAGCCAGTTACACTATAGGTAGAGACAGTGTTAATCAGAAATATTATTAATTAATGAGTGCTAAATTTACACATACATAAGCTTTGGACTTATTATCCCTGAATTACGAAGTCATCCAGATCTTTCAAAAACATTGCACTTCTGCCTGTCTTCCATGCCTCAAGACAAGGAGGTCGTTGCTGTTAAGGAAAGGTTTTCCACATATACCAAAATATTTCAGTTAATAGTACATATCAACATGTGGACATAACAAAGGAAGAAAAAATATCCTGGCATGAGGGATTGGAATATAGGACGTCCAAGATGAAACCTGGTCTATTTAGGAAAGGGTTGATGTAAGCTGGTAGCTGATGTTAGAATGGGATGGGTTTCTGTGAATCAGGGAGCCCTTTCCTGCTCCTTACTTTCTAATCCTGAGGTCTTATAATCGGTTAAGGAGGAATATTTTATACAAGCATATAATAATATGCTTACCAATATTGTAGAGGTGGCTGCTCGACCACAAATGCTTTACGTGAGACTGCAGAACAGTATCTGCTACAGTCCTATTTCCCTGCGCTCATAACTCCTGCAAACCTCCACACTCCTCGTATCTGTTTTTGTCAAAAAGATATTTCCACTTCTTGGTATGGAATAAATAGTTCCAATAAGAAGATGAAAAACAGAGACAAAACAAAATGAAAACAAAACCAGAAAAGAAGCGTAATGCAGCTCAGCATTTATAGCTGAAATCAGCCTGCGTGTGAGAACCAGCAGGAGACACAATGCGAAAGTCCTGTGAATATAACGGCCTTCGCTTTGAACATAAATTGAAATCATGACTGTGAGGAAAAAGAGGTGGCTCCTTCACATTTTTGCAGTGCTTTGAAATATTCTGTAGATTCAAAGCTTTCCTGAGCTAATTTCAGAGTTAGCCCTGCAGAGCCATGTGCAGGGAATACCCATCAGAAATTCAAATAAATTAATTACTTTAATTCACTCATTAAAATGGACAAGATAGTTATGGCATAAAACCATTATTCTCAGCTTATTCACTAGCCTTGTTATTTACTTTTTCTAGACCCGTCCATGATACTCCGTCTCTCAAGCTAACAGGTGACAATAGAGTTCATCTAGAAAGATAAACTGATCTACAGACAGACGTTTTTTCCATGCTAATCTTCTCCCTCAAAAAGACACATAAACAACAGCGCCGAGAACTCCTACATAAATCACACAACTCAATAACTTTTCCACCTGCATATTTTTCTGTTATCTTAAAGATGCTGTGATCTTCCATAACAGAAAAAGTAAGTTCTTTGTCTCTGTAAATGATTTGTAAACAGAAAATAAACACCAAAGATAGCCAAACGTTAATGTTTGGGATTTTTTTTTTTTTTTTTAAATTAGAGAATCCTGATTCATCAGTATTTAACAGTTTTGCCGAGACTTTTCTTCACTCTCCTGAAACACTCTGGAAGGAGGAAGGCAGACATAAAATCATTCAGACAGACAAAGGGCAGAATAAATAATTCCTCTCTATGTAGACCAATGAATCTTTAATTGTGTATACAAACGGAAAGCTGCAATGGGAGACATTAATTCCACACTCTTATTGTCCTGGTAATTGTTTGGATTGCCAGGCTCAAATTCCTGTATCAATTCTGGTACAGCAAAGTCTGCATTTCCCACGTCCCTCAGTTATTCTGTGTTAAAAGAGTAGTATGGATCTGTGTTTCAAAATACCTTTCGCATTCCACAGAAAGCTTCATGGCATAAAAAATGGCTTTTTAACCTCATTTTTAGCAATTTGTTCTGGTATATACACACATATGTGTATATACACGTAGATAAAACAACTAAAGGCACCATGCAAATGAAAGGCATAACTGAAAACCACAAAGAGCAAGGTATGAAATTACGATTTGATTAAAAAGGATTATTTTCATGATTAGAAATAACACTCTATTAATATTAATTTAAGCCTAAATAACTGCAATGCTTAATTATTAGATTAATCAAGCAGCAAGCTCTTCTTGGATCCTTTCAATAAACTATTCCAGACCATGAGAGCTGAGATCTCTCATGGCTGAGATGATGGGACAGCAAATCCTGCAGAAAGTTGGGTTTTTCTTCTCCTATATTCTTTCCTCAAGTCTGAAAATATGCATTTTGGGAAGATGGGGAGAAAAGCACAGTGGGAGGAAACTCTGGGAAAAGCAGACTAGAGAACTGTACAAGTACAATACTACACAGTAATGAATAAAATTTCCTCTTTTCTTTTCTTTTTAGTAAGCTGTATGCGTTTTGCAACCTAGACTTTTTAACGTTAAAAACAAACATTAAAAGAAAAAGCTTTCAGATGGTACCTGAATTGAGACTATGTGTAACCAAAACATAATCTGATTTAATTGATTTAAAATACTCTTAACAGTCCTCCAACCTACACATCTCTTTTCCATTTAACTCTGCGTGGTGCCAGGTACCGAAGGGATTATGGTTTTGCACCTGTTAGAAATAATTGATTTAGGATGAGCAAAAGTCTAATTCTAAGCATAGCAGTGATAACCAGATGTGGATGCAATCCTCAGAGAAATACTTATCCTCTGTATGAATAAAGAGTGATTTAGGGAAAATTAAACCTGGATCCTGATTCTAAAGGCTGCTGAGAAAGATGTCCAGACATGGAAGTGATACATGAGTGATATCAATGTCATTCTTAAAAGGAATTGTAAAAATCTAAGGATTGTACTGAAGGTTACAGAGGGAAGTCCTCCGTTCATACTCAGAAGGCTTTCCAAATTGTTTAACTAAACCCTAATAAAGTGGAGACACTAGTAGCCATGTTTAGGCTAAGCAGCACAATAAACAATTAGAAGAATAGAAAATTCAATATTAAGTGTATGGTCTGACAACCACAGTCCCAATAGTTTACTGGTCCATACCACAGAGACCATCGCTAAATGTGCTGATGAAGATTAAGTGTTGTTGAACCAGATGCACAGTTACTTAGTCTCATCCTCCCTCCACCTATGCTCAGGTTTTCTTTTCCATTTTCACTACCCCTGAATCTTTAATGGCTCTTTCCTCACCCCTTAATTCCATATAAATATTTCCCAGAGGCTGCTTCAAATGTGCAAAAAAAGGAATAATTGAAAATCAAGTAAGCTAATAAATCTAAACACTAATTTTAGCCATTTAATTTGCAAAGAAGGCATTTTTTACTGATTTACCTAGTGTAACTGTTAAATGCTTCATGACAGAGGGTGTCTCACGCCCTGACTCTGCCTATTGCTTGCTGCAAAATTAAACTTCATCTCAAACTGTCTCCTGTGTGTTTGTTTTATTAGCAAATAAGTAATAATAGCTGAAAATAAATTAACTTTTTAGCATTGATTGGATGGAGAAGGATATAATTGAATTAAAAAGAGAGTTAATACCTCCTAGTCAGTCAGAAGAATCAAAAAGAAAATTCATTAGTAAAATTTCTGCAAAAATTCAGATTTTTTTTAAAGAAGTTTGATATACCTTTTCACTTCAGAAGCTTCATTACAAAGTTATATTCTACAATGTCTTTTTAATAATGATTAGGTATCCAAAGTGAATGTGTTTTGTTTTGTTTTTTTAATTTAGAGGAAACTACGTATATATTAAATAATCCGAGATTACTAATCTAAGAAACCGGCTTGACCACTTATTTCAAATAAACTCAGTTTTAAAGGCTAAATTGAGCTTCCTACTGTAAAGTTACAGACTCTTAGGAGCTCTATGAAAAAAATGTATTTTTCTGGTATCTTATGTAATTCCTATCATCATTAAAAAGTCAGGATATTCAGTCCTTAAGCTAGAAAGACCATTCTGAAAATTAAAAGGAAAAGAGATTTTGAAACAAATGACATGACCTTCAGTTCTTTACAACTGAACAGAAGTTAAAGTGAAATTACATGCTCCTAATATCCAGATAACATTAACGTTACAAAAAAAATACTTACTGAAAGCATTTACAAGAACTCCAGAAGAAATTGATCCCCTAAATTTTTGGAACTCTAAAAGTTTGGGTGAAAATATAGCATGCTTATCAGAATCATATATATTAAGCCAAGATACTTTAAAAAAACCTCATTAAAATCTATAACTTAACTGCAGAAGAAAACAACTTTTTGGCATCCGTGATCTTCAGTAACTCAATCAATAAAATATAAACACACACAAAAATTTCAGTAACTCAATCAATAAAATATAAACACACACAAAAATTTCCCACCTAATATCAGTAAGAAACAATGGTAAACCCCAGGTACGGTAATTTACAACCGTCATGCTGTCTGAAGATAGATTGCAAACTGTCATCCTATCAAGATCATTTCCTACTGAAGTAGTGCATCAAGGCTTGAAATCAAATACCGGTCCCGTGGTCAACACACCATTTTTCTTTCTAGCATACCATTTGGTCAGACTGTAGAAATGTGATTTTGAAAATTGGAAAACCCTGAGTTGTAGATTATTCCACACCTTTGCCAAGTGGATAGGTACTAGAGCAGCTGGAAAGCTTAACTATTTAATCCAGTTTAATGTGGCAATGAAAGCAAGTTGACATCCCTGAGCCATGTATAGGTGCTTAGCCTGAACTGGATGACTTTACAACTATGTTTTCTTAATATGCAATAGTAACAAAATACAATAAAAATGTTAATGAGGTAAATTAAGTGCAAGAAGTTAAATGATGCTGATAATATCATAACTCCGTGTCAGCTATCTTGTGTATAACATTCACACTAAGTTAAAGGAAGGAGGCAGCGTAAGTTATTTGTATTGATCATGACAGTTTTTGAAACCTAAACAATCTTCTCAGATAATGAATTCACAACAGAAAGTCAGGAAGAAAATATCTTTCATACATCAGTGGTGTAGAATATCTTTTGTTCAGATCTTAATCTTTCATTTGTTTCAGGCCTATTAAAATAAAGGAAAAAAAAAAGAAGGAAAAACTTGTAATATACCCAAATACATGCCAAATAGAAAATAGATTGGAAATGTACTGGTGATAGTAATCTGGTTTCTTTCTTACTCTGTGCTTCTCATGTATTTTCACAGGAGCTGGAGTATGCTCGAATTGTCATGTACCTAAATTGTAGGATACAGAGAGACTTCTCTCATTGACAAGATTCTCCTTTAGGTAAAATCCTACAGGAGCAAAATGACAGGCAGAAACTCCACATCCCACTGCTGACCCCTCTGCGCCTTTGCTCAAGCTCACACAGGCCCAAAGGAACACATGAATACCAAAATACTTCAAATGCTGATTGTAAAGTTTAAGGTAAGCCGCCTCTGATTTCTAGAAATGTGGAGCACCTCAATGGACTGAAGTTATCTGACACTGGAAATTCAAAAAAAAAAAAAAAAAAAAAAAAGAAAAAAGGAGAAAAAAAAAACCAAAAAAGAAATAGAAAGGCACTGAAAACATTTGCTCCTACTGAAAATGCTGGCCGTGAACTCTGCTTCAATATACTGTAGGGGTTTTTGTCATTTCACAGCATTTATTAGCTTCACTGGACAGAAGTAAAATTTAAATTTTATAGCAATACACTGCAAATTCCTTCCTTCCAACTTTACTTTAAAATATGTATTATTGATAATTTAAGCACTACACACCTGGCACTGGGTAATTTCTTGATTATACAACTAGACTGGTTCGTTACCGACGTAAATACTGGCATACATGCTGTAAGTACATAATGCAGTATATACTGAAATGTTGTACTTACAGCTAAATTGTAATTATATGCATCCCAGCACATACATATATGTGTACAATTTTTTGGGGTCTCTTTTTCACATCCTAATCACTTGCAGCCCATGTTTCTTCCTCTTAGATGTATGCATGCCACTGCACCCTATTTTGTCCGTTTGCGCTGTTAATATTCCTTTCACACATGCATTTCCTGACCTGAGGGGGCACAGGGTTATCGCTACAGAGTTCAGCACAAAGACATGGTATTGACTGCCATCATATTTTAATTTATTTGCTTTCAAGTGCACTCAAGTCGTTCTCAAGAATTAATTCTGGTTTATTTTTTCATGGCTGGATGAGACTTGACTTCACATTGATGATTTTTCTCCACCAGAGAGCGGCCTAGAAGGTCTTTGAATTGCTTCTGTTTAGTTTTATTTGACTTTCTTGCACAAAGTTTTTCTATACCTGCCTGGCTCTAACATTGGCCCCTTTTTTACTACCATACTACTATACTTCTATAGCTCTCGACTATACTTACATCTGCTCTGCTGTCCTAGGTCTATAGTTGCTGCATACGGTTTCTGGCTCATCACAGTCTCAGCTGCCGTATTTCCCAATCTATGTGAGTTTTTGAGGGCTGGACCATCAGCTCATCATCCATCTCCATTTCTTGTCTCCTTTGCTGTATTAGGCTGCCAGCACAACCTCATTATCTCTTAGCAGGTTCTGTCTCCTTTTTATTACTTCTATTTTCTAGATTTCTGTTGTTCTGGAATTCCCATCCTTGAGGATATTCAAAACTTGCCTAGGTAAGACCTTGAGTAACCTGATCTAAGATGACCAGAAGCTTGGACCAGAGACCTTCATGCGTCCCTTCCAACCTAATTATTCTGCGATTGTCTCACTATGCAATGGGCAACTAAATGGGAAGCAGAACCCGGGTTGTCCAGTCTGTCTCGATGCTGGGTACTATCCCTGAAATCTGTACAGCACTACCCAACTTTGCTCTATATTTTCTTGACTTTGTTTCTTTTGTATTGAAGTCTCATTTACTTTTTTTCCTTTGCCACCAACGCCTTTTGTTACTTTGTGGATATCAAGATGAAGTCATCCTCTACTCAAATTCCATGTATAGCTCTCTGTCCTTGCTATTTGGAAGCATTTCATTTGCTCAGATCTGCTTTTCTCAGCAAATGATTCACAATTCCCATGACCACTCCTGCTTCTAATTAGAGATTCGTTAACATTTTCAAGACTATTCCCAGATACCACAGTTCTAACACTGCAGTGTCTACTCTTTCGCTTTTTTATTCCATGCAAGAGAAAATGTAGAGCTCATGAACAATGATCCCAACCCATTGAGGGCAAGAGTCATCAAAACACATATAATTCCTTACCTTAGTGCCTCTATAATTTCTCATCCTATATTCTCCCCAAAATAGGGTAGAAAATTCTTAATTCTGAACTTGTCATTTTTGTTGCCTCTACACACTCAGTGCTTTTATGCCGGTAGCATGCCCAGTGATCCTGGTAGCAATGCATATGGAATTTTCTTCCGTGTTTTGGGATTCACCAGACAGACAGTGATCACTCAGTTTAGTTTGTTTGAGGTAATAGCATTTAAGGGTCTCTGCACCGGTACAGTGAAACTCTTGCTTCATAAGGGGCACTGGCAGAGATTCTGCAACTGAAGGTTGCCTTCAAGAATGACTTTCCTTTGTCTCCTCCAAACATTTATTTCCTACACCTCGCCATTTCTCCAGCTTTAAGATAGACCATTGTAAATGCATAATTTAAAAGATGTAAAGAGTTTGCACAGGGAACGTTGGAGAGCAGAGATTCACAAATACATTTAGCTTTCAAATATTTGGATTGAGAAAAAAAATATCTCTTTTGGGGAGGACCCTTATTTTTTTAATTTGGCTGTCTTCATTGATTGAGTTTTTAATGCAGTCCCATAAATAATTTCACTAAGAAGCTCAACTGGAGGGCAGCTTTGCACGGCATGAGGGTGAAAATGAGCAATTGAGAATAACTGAAATTCTTGAATCACATTTTTTTTACCAGAGAAAGAGTAATGTGAAGCTCTCCCCCAAAGGAAATTCTTATGTAAACCCGAATGGATTACCAGCATGGCCCCAGCTGCTCTTTTATTAAAACATGTATCTGCAGTTGCAGAAATTAGAATCACCCAGAACTCTCCTGAAATTGATGTCATTAGTACAATGATATAAAGGACGCAATCTCAGAACCATATGGTCTGATCAAAACCCTACCTACATCTGAGAAGAGTCTTAATGATTTTTATAGGATTTGATCTGTTTCTTATTGTAATAGTAGTTACTTTATTGCTGGAGGAAGATACGCTAAATTGTTCTGCATTTATAAGTTAAAAGCATGTCTTGAAAACTTCCATAAAAAAAAAAAAATATTCAGTTACAACTTTCTGCTGTTTTATCCCACTTTAATTTCATATAGATCATTCAGGAGTA
The DNA here is from genome assembly GCF_000690835.1 of Fulmarus glacialis. Classification (NCBI taxonomy): domain Eukaryota; kingdom Metazoa; phylum Chordata; class Aves; order Procellariiformes; family Procellariidae; genus Fulmarus; species Fulmarus glacialis. Next base: position 99,347 of record NW_009200951.1, on the reverse strand, counting down.
AACCTGATTTACTGTATCAGATTTTTTTTTTTTCCCCTGACATTTTCCTAATACCCCAAAGTGATCAAGAACGCAAACTCTGTAATGGAGTTGGCTGCTTCCACTATCTGACTATCAAGTTGTAGCTTTACACTTAGGGTTCATGTTACAAGTAGCAAGTTAAATAATATTTCTTTTCAACAAAATCTAACAGTAGCAATGGAAAAATCACAACTGAACGCCTTCATTTTCCTTGCAACAACAAGAAAATCAAACAAAAAATCAGAGAAATAAAAGTGGAGCTCAGCCACATGGGAAGGTAGTTTAAGAAAAATATTTCTGGAGTAGTAGAGTGAAGTTAAATCTTCCCTACTGAAATCAAACAATGAAAACTATGATTGCAAAACATTCCTGACTTAAACGCATTCCTGAGGATACTTCAGCTTTAAGTAAGACTCTCAAGACAAAAATACAATTTTATCTATAAAAAAATCTGATTTTTTATTTCCAGTTATGATGAAAGATGGAGAAAGCAGAAATGCAGGAAAATACAGATTAAAGAAAATTGTAAATATACTTAGGGCTTAAAAATAAGATCCAACATCTGTTTTCATATTGTTTTCCTGTATTACTATTACACATCTCCAACATAGGCTTCCTCTGCTTTGCTTTTCTTTAATTGTCATTCTCAAGTCTGTTCTTTGCTTCTTCACATATTCTGTTTTTCACTCTTCTGCCTCTCATTCCATTCTCTCCTTCTGTCTGTTCTTTTCCCTGGCAAATAATCATGTGGTTTTGCCCTTATGGCCCAACCCATAGAGCACTGCTGCTACCCTGCTCCATCTAGTGGGATTACTGCAGTGTGTGCTCCAAAACCCTGTATCGCACTGGAAAAGAGGTGAAGAGCACAGAAACCCGTCTGGTCACCAATAACAGCAGCTTCCAAAGACTGCAGCTTATTACGTGGCTAGGTTTAACTCTAAAGTCCACAGTTTGTTTTACAAAATGTGGAGCACATGGCAAAATCACTACTCGTATTACCTGAATACCATAGCAAACGTTACGCTTCTGAACACCTATGGATTTTACAGAACATCGCAACTGGGTTTTTATCTCACTTGTATCAAACAAAAGTAAATGCAGATCAGCAGCTTAATATTAACGCCCGAAGAGCCAGCCCTGCCTAAAGATTTATGACTGAAAGGGTATAACATGGGAAAGATAAATTGATGCAAGCCCTTCCTACAGACTCTGAACGCCAATTTGGTCAATAAAGTATTTAAGCCCTCAGTGCTATGTGGGCTGTTGTAAGATTAATTTTTTAGTCTTTTGCAGTGTAAAAAGATCTTTAATTTATTTTCACTCTAAGCATCACGGACAGCACCAACTCAGGAAATTTGCTCTCCAGTTATTCTTTTAATATCAAGGCTTTTGTGATCTGGTGGACAAGGCAGAACTTACATCATTTGCTTCTATGTATATTCACTATGCATTGAGCCCTGAAGCGCTGACTTGAGGGAAGTCTGTCCTTAGCACACACTAAATAAATATGGATCTCATGGTCAGGCTCAGATTTACTTGTGGTGGTGACAGCTGAGTCAGCGCGTTGGGTGAAGTTGGAGTGAGCTCGCCTGCCTCTGTGCCCAGCCAGGAGAGGGCCTGAAGGCAGTGTCTCCTACCGGGTAACGTGACATTCAGACCACATAAAAACCTCAAGAATATGACCCTGATGTTATTGAAGTTGGGAAGACTTGTGAGGATTGAATGCAAACCCCTGATTTTAGATTTTGCCTTATGGACCCAGCTCCTGGGACAACGAGGCTGCCTTCTCCATCTGATGTCAAACACCAAACTCACTCCTGCTTCAGCTGGGTGCATGGCACACATACATACACCCACCCGAACACAAAATGGCACAAAAATCAAGACGTTTGTATGCCAGTGCAGTATGTGACTACTTTAAGTACGTGACAACTTCCAAGTCAGACACATTGTAAAAAAGACAACACTTATGGTTGCTTCTTCTTCAGGAGAGATGGGGTAAGTAAACAGTTTCAGAAATTATTCAATAGGAGGACTTCGATCTTTTATCAGTGCTAACAACATATCGTTGGTACTACCAAACCCTCACATGGAACATAGAAAGGGGAATTTGCCAACTGTCTTCAAGCATATAACTTAGCTTGGGTTCATAGAACCATAGAATGATTTGGGTTGGAAGGGACCTTAAAGATCATCTAGTTCCACCCCCCCTGCCATGGGCAGGGACACCTTCCACTAGACCAGGTTGCTCAGAGCCCCGTCCAGCCTGGCCTTGAACACTTCCAGGGATGGGGCATCCACAACTTCTCTGGGCAACCTGGTCCAGTGCCTCACCACCCTCACAGTGAAGAATTTCTTTCTTCTAGCTAATCTAAATCTACCCTCTTGCAGTTTAAAGCCATTACCCCTTGTCCTATTACTACATGCCCTTGTAAAAAGCCCCTCTCCAGCTTTCTTGTAGGCCCCCTTCAGGTACTGGAAGGCTGCTATAAGGTCTCCCCATAGCCTTCTCTTCTCCAGGCTGAATAACCCAAACTCGCTCAGCCTTCCCTCATAAGAAAAGTGCTCCAGCCCTCTGATCATCTTCCTCCTCTGAAACAGCTCCAACAGCTCCATGTCTTTCTTATGTTGGGGGCCCCAGAGCTGGATGCAGTACTCCAGGTGGGGGTCTCACCAGAGCAGAGCAGAGGGGCAGAATCACCTCCCTCAACCTGCTGGCCACGCTTCTTTTGATGCAGCCCAGGATACGGTTGGCCATCTGGGCTGCAAGTGCACATTGCTGGGTCATCAACCAACACCCCCAAGTCCTTCTCCTCAGGGCTGCTCTCAATCCGTTCTCAGCCCAGCCTGTATTTGTGCTTGGGATTGCCCCAACCCATCTGCAGGACCTTGCACTTGGCCTTGTTGAACTTCCTCATATATGATCCTCATATAGTTAATGGAGAAAGGTAGGTGCTATCAATCAGAAGGTCATTCAGAGCAGAAATCGAATTAGTGTCTGCCACAGGTGCTCTAAGTCTTCCCAAGATAGGTGCCAAATGTAACATGACTACCCCTTGGTGCTCCCCACAAACGCTTTTGTGCAATGCAATTTCCGTGCCGCTAACAATTTGTGGCTTGCATTTTGATTAAATGATAGAAGTTCCTATAGATTAAATTAAGCACACTACAATGAATGCAAATCAATGGATATATTAAATTTTTTCCCTTCCACTGCATCAGAATTACTTTTTTATTTTCTGAGCACGCATTTTAAATCAACCCTTTCAAGAAACTTGAGCAGAAGATACAGATGTGCAAACACCACCACCTTCCACCTGCCACATTTACCGTTTGCAAAGTGATCCAACATTCTTGCTAAAATTCAATATATCAAAGTTGCAGCACATCTATAATCAACCCCTACTCAGAAGATAAAACATGGCAACTTGGACTGCTCTCTCAAGTTGCCTACTGATTTAAGTGGTTTTAAGCAGGTTTGGAAGCTCATGCTTGTACTGAATGTAGTATGTAGAAGGATACATGGTGAGACCATAGCAAAGCAGAGACTAGTGTAGTCATCGTTTTGCTGTGGTGCACGTGTATGTGTTTATTTAATAATTCCAGGAGTTATTCTGACTTCAGCACCCTGCAGTTCCTGACCCAATATGCTACTCCACTGGATATAAAAGCGACATGCTCAGGCGCAGGTTGGCCCGCAGATCCTGTTAGTAGTAAGCAGAATTGCTTTGCAAGTCCCATCTGCTGGGAGGTCAAGACTTCATTATCAGAACCAGTAAAAGAGAGATTAAAATGGACTCTGGCCAATTTAGCACATCTGCCATGGAGGAACATCAACTACCAGTGCTTTCAGGGGAGATGGGTTATTAAATGAAGTTCCTCCAGAGATATAAAAGGTATGAAAGACACAGTAATGTGTCAGCTGCCTCTTGCTGGGACAAATCTTCTTCCTGATCCACCATCCCCACAAATGTCCTTGGGTGTATTACAACTCCGTATGTTCACTGAGGTGACTGTGCTCCCATGTCTATCCTGTTAAGAAGTAAAGACATAACGAAATCAACACAAAACTTTCTGGCACATACCTGCTCACTTGGATGATCAGACCCAAAACATAAGTTTTTGACAAATTCTTCAATGTGGCCCATGAACAAGTGAGTACAAAAGACGTGAGTTAGACCTATACTAAATAAAAAACTGGAATAACATCCCAAAAGAGCATAATTTCCAACATGGACCCAAATAATCTTCTAAACAGAAACCAACATGTATCCACTAAGCTGTAGGCCAAGTACATGAATGCTGGTGAGCATCTGATGCTGAAAATGGTGGCTCTAGTAATTTATTACTTTCATTTTCTTCAATAAATTAAGAACTGAAGTGTATTTTTATTAGGGAACCAAGTTTGACTATAAGACACTTGTTTCATTAACCCTGACATATCTACAGAAAGAAGGAAAACATGTTTCATATTTTTCTTTCCAGGTGTTTTGATGCATCAGTAAAACAACACTTAAGGTTCTCAATAAATGCATGACTCAAAGAAGATACAAAAAAGTCTCTTCAGACTGAAGAATAACTGAGTTGTTTGGTGAGGTGAAGCCCAATATAATTAATTTGCTATCATTTTGTGTAATGACACTACGCCTTGAGAAAGACCGTGATAACAGCCAAATACAATAGATGCTGTGTTCTTTGTCAGGAAAAAATGTTTTTCTTTTTTTCTGTAGAATAGTTTGGTATAATAATTCTTACATAAAGATAAACCTATTTTTTTTAGCATTAAAAGTAGCCAAAAATAGTGTATTTATAATTCTAAATCCTGCAACCTCAAGAAGTATAAAATAAATATTGAGTGGAAAAGTGTAGAGGTTGAAAAAGGCTTTCCGCTCCCTCTTGTTACAGTCCCATTGTGATTATCATTTTTTAACAGGAAGAAGAATTTTGTAACGATACAAATTCTCATATCTGTAACTAGAACAAGAGGAACGGTAGAGTTCAACAGCTCCAGGAATATTTTTTTCCTTTCAACTCCAATCATGAACCGTTTTGTAGGCTTAGGTACATTCTTGTAGTTAATGCCAAATTCCACTAGGTGTCATCTACCACTGTATTTCTACAGGGAATATGAAAACGCTGGTTCCTAAGATGTCTCGCATTAATATTTCTATATATTAGTCATTCCTCGCGTTAAGTTCTCGGGGTGTATCTATGAATTCCCATTCTACATATTACTTATGCACATACCTTATTATTACAACCACTGTTGCTACTCTTAATTAACCTTATTTTGTAAGAAAATGTACCTTCTTGAAGGTATGGAAAGCTGTCATGTTCTCAGAAAAAACATATCCCAACTAACTCCAAAGGAAAACAAAACCTGTTCCATGCCTTTTTATATGACATTCCTTATGCCTGAACAGTGCTATTTCTGGATGAACACACCATTTCTGAGATAGAGCGAGAAATTATTTCAGTTTTATAATAATACTAGCCTGGATGGTGCTGAGGGCTTATAATTCAATGTATATTTCTGCATATTCTGACAGCACCATTAAAACTGCATTGCTGAGAGGCTGATATTCATTGGATAAGTAGCTGGAGCAGGCCAGCTAGTGCAAAAAACACATTAGACCAGAAATACTAAACTATTTACCTTTAGTGTTCTGACTTTCTACATGTTAAGACAATCTTTACAACCCCTCCTGTATAATTTGAATCTACACCTGGTCATAATTAATGCAAATAAAATGTTCAGCTGAGATCTGAAATCAGCAAATACCAAGATAAATATGGTTTTCAGATGTATGACGGAGTTCGTGTATAAGCCAGTATAGAAAGGTATCATTACTGCTGTGTGAGGCATTGATATTGAAACACGATAAAAAATTCCATCATTCCTGTTCAAGACCTATAAACCCCAAATGTAAGTACTGAAAGAAAATTGCTGTCAGAGCACTCAGAAGCACAGGGCTGTCTAGGCAAGGAATGGGCCCCTGAGGAACTTGCTGTGTTTAGAAGAGCAAATAAAACGAGAAGGACATAACATTATGAACAGCCAATACCTCTAGAAGACAGGAGCAGCAAAGACTGATTCAAGCTAGAAGGCAATTCTGGCCCAAGAAGAACTAGATATGATAATCCATTAATTTAGTTTAATTCAGAAAAGATAAATAACCATTAAAACGTTAAGGCTTCTGAAATGACTTCTCCGTTGGAAGTAGTAGCTGGCCAACTATTTTTAAGGTGGACATTTCTCCGTTTATCGAAGTTATATGATACAATTCCTCTTGGAAGGGGTTAGGGGAAAAAAAAATCAATGGTTTTCTGAAGCAACTGAGCTAATATTAGATTTTTATTCACATGGTTGACATAAGCCATGAAAATGAATGCATATCACAAATTTAATTTGATTTTATTTTTTAGTTTATTATGCTTAAACATTTTACTATCTCAAAACATTTCATGTATTCTCTACCTCAATGAAATAACACACTATAATGTAGCAATCATTTATCTGTGATAAGGAACCAGATGGCATTCGTCAAGAATAATTTTCATTCCTTCTTACTGCATTATTTGTTAAGAATTGATGTGTGAGCAGCTACCAGTGGGGTTCTAATATGTTTTAATGAATTTCTTTATATTTGTATATACAACACTATATAATAACTTACATTTAAGTATACTATGTTACTAACTAGATGTCATAGCAGTATCATAATGTGTTTATAATCCTAGGCCCGTAGGCTATAGTTTTTAAAATGTTGATTTTAAATACTGCAAAATTAATAGTTACCTTCTTTTGCACAGACTTCATGCTACACACTGGACACTGGATTTGCAGGATTTAAGTCAATATACCTCTTTTGTGATTAATTTACTCCTCTAACTTACATATTGCCTTAGTGCTTGGCACACACTGTACGATTAAACTAGGTGGTGTCTTGATTTGTGCTTTACACAGGTGGTAGACACTTAAAAAGAGAAAAAAAAAAAGGAAATAAAATCCAAAATTTAAAAAAAAAAGCAAACATGAAATCTTCAGGCTGAAATGTCAGTATTGGTAAAGAACGAAGAAGCCCAGATAACAAAGACGTAAAATATTCTACAAAATTAAGCAGAATTCTCCCTGGATGAGATGGACCAGTCGTGTCAATGGGAAATGGCATAACTCCAAATACTGTCACATCAGGTGCTTCAATACATACGCTCCCCACCAGGTGATGTTAGTGCAGGCAGGAGAAGGCAAGATCCCTCTCTGCTGCCGTTACATGAGCACATCTGCTGTCACAGTCTTGGATTAGAACAATTTATTATGACCACATAATCTGCAACTATATTTTTCTGTGATGTTTCACAAAAAAGCCAAACTGGAAACTTTTCCAAAGTTTCCAACTTCAAGGTGACTTTTGGGAATCATATTTAGCAAACTAACTCAAAGTAACAGGGGTAAAAAAAAAAAAAAAACAAAAAAACCAGAAAAATCTATCTTTGTACAGATTTCATTTCTTATTTTTTGTAAATTCATCCATGTAATCAGACAATGTTTAACTCAATGGAAGATGTTTCCTTTATTATTAACAAAGATGGTACTGCCTGGGTTGCTTCCTATATGGGTCTCTATCGTATCTCTGTTCCTACAGTTTCTCTTTACCTTTTTCTAGCAACAACTTCCTTCATTTCAGTCTTTGTATTAAGAATGCGTGTAAAATATTGGTGTGTTGAACAAATAACGCAATGTCACACCATATATTTGTACTTCAAATTTCATATGCTAAATTCGCAAATGAGTTTTCAAATGGCTTCTCTCAATAGTCACTTAGTGAAAAGCTTTATATAGCCCACGGATACCTAAGTATCTGAATCAGCTTAAATTCCCAGTATTATGGAAAGCTTTTCCCCCACACCTCCCATGTACATTTATTTATATTATTTCCATATAAATAGTGCTTTACAAAAGATACAGTAGTTGGGCTGTTGAAAGCACTTGCCTTTCAACAAAATAACAGTTACCCGTGATTTCAGTAGGAACAGGTAGGTCTGTCCTAAAAGCCACTTTTTTTTTTTTCTCACAATAGCCCTGCACAAACCCCTCAGGATGGGGAACCCACATCCTAATTAACAGCCAATCTTGTACCGTTCCCCCTTTTCCCACTCAATCAACTCACTATTAGCATTAACCAGAAACATCCTTATTTACTAAATATCTTGCCATTTCTCAGGCAAAACCCACAAAATACAAGTACTTCCCTCTGATCTTCGAGAGACATTTGGAAATTTGAGGTGTGAAGACCACAGACAGTCTCCAAAGAGACTGCAAGAGCATACAGGGATCTGTAACGAATTGAAGCAAACTGGTGAAAATTCAAATTATGAGATAAATCTAACGCTCCCAGATGAAAGGGGAAGGACAAATTTATTCTGTTGCCAGCTTGGCTTTTCATGCCTTGCCCCTCAAGTACAGAAGGATTCACATCATATCCATGATTGAGACCGTGTATTTTTGGTATGAAGTTGTACATCCAGAAGAAGCCTGTCTAGCACTACTGTGGATTGGTTGTAAAACGGAAGAGAAAGTGCAACTTGAAAAATAGTTTTAATGAAGAAATGTTTCCACAAATCCTCATGTCAACCAGATCCTATGATATTTTAACAAGCAACACTGAGGCCACAAACCGGGTGATGGGTTTTTCTAACACAGAGCATAAAAGATGGAGTTTTACCAGAACAGAATATTTTATCAGGGTGAGACATTAATCTTGGGTGGTGAAGACCTGCCTGTGGTTGATTTTCCAGACATATTGTACACCGTCTACCAATGTAATTACCAAGGTGTAAGAATTATTTACACCCCCTTCCTCTTTGAACCCAAATCCTTCATTGATAAGGGTGAGACTGGAGCAGACACTTAGAGCAACAGGCTAACAAAAAGAGAAAAAGAAGAGTAATAGTTATTTTTGTAATTAAAAAATATGCGTGTCTTTAAAATGTTAAACCCTGGGTGGGTAATTACAGGCGGAATCTAACAGAGCTTCTGATTTCTCATTAACACTTTCCATATCCAATGGCAGGGGCAAAATTGCAAAATTTCTGCACTGAAGAGACCACTCTGTCAGCGTTGTAACTGTCCTCCTCAAAGTCCTCCCAGCTTTGGTCATATAAATAGTTCAGTCAGTCGTTATTTATGGGGTTTAGTCTGTATAATAATAGCTAGATAATGGCAGATTTGGTCCAGAAAACGTTACAAGTTACACAAAATTATTCCAGACCACCATACTCCCGCACACGTGAAAATGCCCATTTTATCTTTGTATATAAATAGGCAGCAACGTTTGCAAAGTTTCCAAATTATTTCATTTTCTTGGGAAAGAGAGACTGTAATTGGGTGGGCTGTGCAAGTTCATTCTTCCTTCTGCTCATTAAGTCACGGACATTCATCTTTCCACAAAGAGCCCAAATTGTTCCCGTCTGCACCGTGTGTTTTGTTGTCTCATTTTAACTGACCTATCAGACCATAAAGAGTGGAACAGGCCCTTCACATCTCTTAATTGGTGTCATTAGGAGTCCTTTCTCATTCACTACGGAAAGGACTAACATCTCCTAGAGAAGAACCGAAAGCCTTCTGTGCAACCTCTCAGATTTGAAGTTAGAGGCGACGCTGATTAAATATAATTCTTCATTAAAAGATACGAAGTAGCTGGGAGACTGGCTTTTTGAGTATACAGACATTTCTTATTAAAGTTCAAACAAATAAATAAAGTTTCTTTTGCGGTTTTCTTTATCTTGCATTATTCCTCTCTCAGAGCAGGCTGCCGGCTCACTCTGAAGGAGAGCAGCAGAATTATATTCACGTGACTCTGAAGTTTCACCTACGTCTCTCGAATAAAATACGTTATTTCCAATATACCCGCTGCCAGAAAACATGTATCAGCTGAACGCTTTGAAACTTCAATTAACAAATGACCTGTAGGCAGTTTTGCCTTGCCGTGGTCTGTGAACACACATAAAGCAGCGTTATTAAACCACTGTTACCTTAAACAGCTTCACAGAGCACTGAACACCTGAAGACACCCTGTTCTCTTTCTACCTTCACAAAAGACTTTGCTCCTTTACCAATACTGCACGATACAAACTGTTCTTAGCCAAATACTCTGATCGCTGAGGTGAACTGATGGACGACACAGAAAGACATGAATAAAGCTGTGATCCGGTCCCTTGAGAGATCCATCGCTATCTATGTATTTAACAAGGATATTACACGGCGCGAATATCCAGTAATAAGGTCATCGTTGCCTGGCCTTATTAATAAGATAAACTCAGGCTGGCTGAATCGAGGCAGTCCAAAGGGTACAGCAGGAACGTGCGGGAGGGCTGAAAGGTGGCTGAACCCCCGATAGCTACGGGCAGAGCCTGGCGGCTGTACGCGCACAGCAAAGCGGCGGCCAAGCTGTGCCGGCGAAGGGGATACAAGAGCAAAGAGCAGACCTCGAGATAGTTGGTGGCAGCACTGAAAAGACCTAAATGTAAGATAAATTGCCTACCGCTAGGCACATTTTTAAACATTCTGGCTTAGGCTTGCTTTACCCATGTTAGGGTTTACACTGGAGAACAAAACAGCAACTAAAAAATCCTGTAATGTATTCCAGTGCCTGATTAAATTATTCCATGTAACGATTCTGTTGGACTTTCCGGGGCTGGTATCTGTTAAACAGGCAGTTTAGGGAGCTCTTTCGTAGAAACATATCGTAGCTCAACAACTACTCAGTAATTTTCATTCCACAGGTGATGGGATCTGTCTCTAATGCCTTTCAGAAGCACATCAGGAGCCTGCTTCCTGACTATCTTACTAATTTTTCTAATTTAAAACAAGCAACAACATCGTTTTTGGCAACATTTGGAAAAGGAAAGCTTTCTCTTGACTGCTAATGATGCAAATAATAAAAACAATCTAGGGTTTAATTTGCCCTCTGCACAAAACTGTTGCAGTCACAGAAATTGTATACAGTCAGTTAACAGCAGAATTTCACTCCCAGTTAATAAATAAAAGCACTTGTGTAACATAATAAATGAAATAAACAACCTGTAACACTTCTGTATTTCTTTTCATCCAGGGCTATATTTTAACAGCTCTCCAAATAAGACCGCCAGAGCGTTCCTTGCTAAGGGTTTTTTGTTTCAGTAATCATCTGATGGACCACAGACACACTGACATCCTATGTACCAAGGCGATTTCTGTTCTGTCTGGTCTTGTCAACTTTCACGGCCCTGCAAACTTCCCAGGAATCAGTGGGTGGCTGGGCCACCAGGTCAGCTAGCTCCCTTCAGCATCCAGACCCTACGCTCTGAAATATCAGAGAGTAAAGGAACGTGAGGGGTCATCTAGCCTGGGGCCTGCTTCTGCAGAAAGACTAGAAATAGGAGAGATCTCAAAAACGCCAGGTTTATGTGGTTCACACCTTGTTTTTCTAATAGGCACCTTTAGTGGATTCGTTATCCCTTATCAGAGCTATTTAAGATAATAACCAAAAAGAACAGTCCTTTCCATTGACCAGGCTGGGAGTTAGTCATTATCATAGGAAAGATGCCTAAATTTATACGGTTGAGGCCAGCTGGAGTAAATGCCATACATTACAGAAAATTTAACATCAAGATACACTGGGAGAAAAAAACAACATTAATTTTTAAATGTATTAATTTTAAAATACTTTTTCAAATTCATTGATTAAAAATTGCCTGCTATACCAGCAGCAATCAGTAACTTAGAAAAATTTACTAGTCTAATAATAGTTGCTCTGAACATGTTTTCAGCATGCCTCTTACGTAGGACAACTTGCACTTATGGACTGCTTGCTGCCAAAAGTGGCAGTCCTGCTCCTATTAACATCAATGCAACATGATATGGAAAAAAATCAATTCTACACCAAAACATTATCCCCCAGGAAGAGAGAGAACAATAACTCTGTAACATTTTTCCTGGATTTGTCTTAATGACACTTGGTAATTAATCCCTGGAAGGAGGCAGGTTAACATTAACAGGGTTCATACATCCACATACAGACAAAAAAAATGGCTCCACTGACTAGCTGTAAGTAGAACTGAGGCACTGATAACACAAGCGCTTTCCCTGAGCCATTTTGCAATCTTCAGGTGGAATATTTTGGGTATTGATTTTGATGGATTGGCTCAAAAGCGAAAGCCTGCATCCGGACAGAGTCATCCCAGATATCTTGCAAACTTCAGATGAAATGCAAATAGTGTGTCCTTTTGATCCAGTTTCATCTTCAGTTTTACCCCTTTCTATAGGAGGAAAAGATTCTGACTCTGCCTGCTATGGCTGACAGAGATCTATTTACAAAATTCAATACTTAGCTATTGGAGCTAAACAAATTCAGAATACCAATGAACTCTTAAGCAAGAATAATAAACCCAGAGGAAAACTGATCAAGGTTCAGTGAAATCTTAAGATCAAAGCTGCATGGGAAGGGTTCATATCAACTAATTTGAGCTACTTAAAGTACAAGGCCAGCCTAAACCAGAGTACAGGCAGTGGGGATAGACAAGACCCCCAGCGGCAGCTCAATTTATTACGTTTTAAGTAACTGAACACGTGGGATGAATCTTTCTTTTTTCCACTTACTTAAGAAAGCTGAGACTATATGACTATTTTTTTGAGAGATGAAGTTAGGTGAGATATATTATTCATCACTTTTCAAAGAAGCACAGGCTTAATCATCAGACTTAATGCAGGTGGAAATTTATGTCATATGTTGTGCCAAAGGTCAGATTACACATAATCAGAATGGCCCTTTTGACTTTAAAATCTATAATGGTTATAGATCAGGAACAGCTCCCTTGAAGGCAATGCAGTTACATGGATGGGGAATTGATGTGAGATGAAAGTCATTCATGACAACTCTGTTATATTTCTTTTTAATAATGGATGTCCATAAAGAACAGCTCAGTTCATTTTTAAATGACTGAACTTTTTGAAGCGATCTGCTAATGGCTCCAATGACATTGACAAAAGCTGAACAACATTTATCAGGTACATAAAGCTGAGAACATGGTCTGTACCTGGCATCAGAGAAATTTATCCCAAGCTATTCCGTACTTGCTGACATCTTTAAAAAAATGGCTTTTTTACCCAATAAATATTAATACTGTCTCAAGAGACAGATGATATAAAATTCTTCCATTTCCCAACAAACCAATATATTTTATCTGTATAGAATATTGGGTTTTGACTTGTGTCTGGAAATAATGCAAACAAGCACTTTAATAAACATAATAACTCAGTTGAGTGTGTGTGGGGAAAGCTGAATAACCTCAGATTTACATCCTTTTAAAATAAAGATTGTCTGACAAGGTTGTAATATTTTACCCCATTCAGTTTGGATGTTTTCACTGGGAT
>NW_009200951.1:81080-85867 GCF_000690835.1 Fulmarus glacialis | reverse complement strand
ATAACTGTGTACAGGACTGGAATTCGGTGGTAAAACAGATACATCACAATAGAATCAGAGAACATATTTTTCTTAAAACGTGTACTATAAACCCTTCATATTTTGGCATCTTCATGATTCGTATTTAAATACGATTATTTTCCCCAGTCAGAACAATAAAACAGAATCTTTCTCTCTATTATTTAAAAAAAAAAAAAAGGCAGAGTTCTCCATTGACAAAATAGAATGATGTACTTTAGTCATATACCGACATTTTTATTAATACACTGACATAACAGAAACAACATAATAAACCACAAGAGAAATGATTATTTAGCATGGCTGTGAAGGGTAGAGATGTTCAGTGGATAGTAGAAGCCAAATCTTATAGCTACAATTTTCTCTGAAGTATTGTTAATATAATTTCATTTCTCAGTAATTTACTTATCTAAAGACTATTAAGAAATTACTATAAAAACAATTCGGACTCTCAGAAGAAATTCCAAACTTAGAGTTGAACTGGACCATTAAGCAGCTTGCAACAGTTGCCTCAGGGATTATAAAACACTTTAAAAAACCCCTACAATTAAGTTAAAGCCTAAATTCTGAGTGCAAAAGTTACAAGTAGACCTGACAGCAGGAAAAGATCATGGCAGCTTACAACCATCACCATTGTCCTGGCTCCCTTTAACCGTATGGATTACACAGAACAATATGGTTCCAAAAAGTAGACCAGACAACTAAGATCCAAAATTCCCTGTTAATTTGTTGCAACAGAGAAAAACTTCTTACTGACCTCAAATCTGGTGACTTTAACACCCTTAAGCTGAAGAACTTAAAGCCAGCAGGAGCATCCTGTCTGTAACACATCTCTAGGTGAGATTCTCCAATAGCTTACAGCAAGCCAAAAAGAGTCAGAGAAATGATGAAACCAAAGCAGGAAGAGAATGATCATGAAAAGCCTTATTATGAGATGAATACAGTATAAACGCACTCCAAGTCTTAGATATATCAAAAGATTGGATTTTCAAGAGAAATGTTCTCTGGAAATAAAAAGTCTTATTCTTATCATCATAATAATTGCTAGGAAAATGGGTAAATAAAGTAATTTTTTATAGTGGTCTTCAAATTTTGATTAAATTTACCCAGATTTAGGTCTTGTTTCTCTTCCACTTACTATAAAAAATTTCTTACTCAATTGTACAAATAAGTTTTTTAGTCTGTTCGTCTCTCCATATTTAGTGTATCAAGTTAGAGATTTTCAGATCCATCTACTGCATACAAACGCATCACCAGGCAAGGGTAGATGAGCAAGGTATAATTAAGCTTTTTGAGGCAGTTGAACACCACTACCAAAATCAGTAGGATTTTGTGATTGATTCCTTAACAAAAGCTCTACAAGAAACTATTTGGTACAAGGGAAAATTCCCTCATAGGTTTGCATCCTGTTAAAAGATCAAAGACAGTCAATTTTCCTTAGGAGGGGAAGATATTAGCAGAATCCCACAGGGATCTGCTTTGGATCTTGGCTCATCTTTATGTCCATAATTGATCTAGAGCTGGTGAGGTAGTGCAATCTGCTTGTGATAGTAAAATATTCAGCATAGTCAAAACTAATCGACAGTGTGAAAGGTTGCTCAGAAACAAATAAAACCAGCTGAAATTCAGTATTAAAGTGATTGCAGCACCCCAACAGTATATTTGAAAGAATATTTCCTACTGTAGTAATTCACTCAGGAAGGAAATCTTGTGTAAGTTTGGGTTGTTCTCTAAAAGCACAGCTATAATGTTCTTGGATGATCACGAACACAAACAGAAGAAACTATTTTGAAAGGGTTAGAGAACAACACAGAGACCATTGCCATGAAACCATACAGATGTGGGGTGTGCCTATGCCACAAGTGAACCAAAAAACAGAAAATACAAACAAGAATAATAAAGGTATAAAAATTCTTCCATTTAAAATGAGCTTTGTCGAGAAAGGAGAAAAAAAAAAAGGCAGACCTATGCATTTATAAACTTAATGGAAAAGGTGCATAGAAGGTAATTATTCATTGTTCTTATTATACAAGACCTTGAGGACAATTGCACTGAATGATTAGACAAAAGAAAATAAATACTTTCTCACATGCAAACATTTGTCATAGGTATCTTGGAGCCATATATAAAAGGACTCAAAAAGCAGTAAAACAAATTCAAGAACTATTATACAAGATGTCCCAGATGCAACTTTTATCTCAAAAATTCCTTGAATACAAAAGAGAAGGATCACTCAGCCCTTGTCCTGCTTTATTGTTTGTTTAAGCAGCTGTTAACAGCTACTCTCAGAAAGAGGTTAAACCTAGAGATCGCTGGTCTGCCTACCTCTGCAGATATAACACCCTCACTTCTCTCCACTCCAAGAAGTCCCCAACATGTCCCAACACTTCAAATTGCTCTCCACAAAGAACCCGTCACTCCATGCTGTCCCCAAATCCTCCCTCTGTCATTCATAACATCTCTTCCCACCCAATCTTCTCAGCCTGCGATGGAACCCATCCATCCCAAACCTTTCCATAGAACCCTGAGCTTTTCCCATGCTCCTGCCTCACATCCCTTAACCCAGAGAGCCCTTCCTGGCTGCTGTAGGTCCTCCTGCTCTGTTTGACGAGGCCCCAAATTGTGCACCAACAGCCTCCGCTCTTGGCTCCTCTCTGACGCTGAGTTCTACAAGTTTCACCATCCCTGGAGAAGTAAAGCCCTTGCACTTGCTCTCACAAAGATCAAAACCCAACAAAAACCCTCAGGCAGAAAGCTGTTATCAAAAAATGATATGACTCTGGAAGCCAAAAAGGAGGACATAAAGGAGAAAAAACAGGTATAGCTTGCTTCCAGGCAGAATAGGTTAAGGTGACTAATTTTCAGAACATTTGCTTCTCTTTTCAGTGCTCCGTTTGGGGGGAAAAAAACATCCTGTGTCATTTACTAACACAAAATGCTCTTCTGAAGTGTGAATGCTTAGTATCTTTAACAATCAGGCAATTTATTCAAATGTCTAAAAAAGGATATAATAGAAAATGATTTCCTTTCTGTCAGCTTTAAAAAAAAAATATAGTACACTGAGATTCAATGGTTTCTGTACTGTTGTATCTTATGTTAGAAAGGCTTAAAAAAAAACCTTGAGAATTCCACAACAAGCCTGTAGATGGGTTAGACTTTCGTATTAAAAATGCTTCTTTTCCAGAAGGCATAAATAATTGCTGGGAGAATGATCACAAGTCTCATCCAAAGTCAGTAGGAAGACTCCTGCTGACATCATCATACCTGGATCAAGCCCAAGGTTTGTATTATAGCTTAATATATTTTTATACTGGCACTGCAATGAATTCCAACAAAAATAAAGTTTTAAAATGTTAAAGGGGAAAGAATAGATTACACTGCTAAATCCAGGGAAATTTTGAAATGGATGTGCTTCCTACAGGCTGAGCATCAATTCTGCTCTTCTATTCCTGTCTACAACAACATAAAAGTCCCAGTAGGTGTAAAAATCTTCTCATAATGCTGTCTCCTTTTCAATACATACAAGACAAAATGCACTCCCTAAACATATTTCCCTTCAGAAACTGGTAGTTAAGTAACAATTTCATCTCCTCTCTTCCTCCTTATTTAAGTCCCGTTTCCCTTTTCTCCAGCTCTAAACATTTAAAGAGCTTTATACCGCTGCTGATCCCTGTTTGATTAAATTTGCAAGGCTGTCTATTTCTTGCTGTGATTTGAGAAATAATCTATCAATGGAGCTTTCAGCTTCTCAATAGAATATACTTGGGAACACATGCTCTTTTCTTTAGGGGATAAATCAGTTTTTCAGATGCCACTGCTTAACTCAGGCTGAGAGGCATCCAAATCAATGGTACTGAAATCCTTTGAGAAAGTTTCTTAGTGCAGGTAAGAAAAACATTTTGATAAAAGTAGTTGTGCTTTAACGTGGAAGCCTTTACCTACAAACACAAACTATCACCAGATTAAAAAAACTAATCCAAAATGAAGTACATTCCTCTAGGGATTATTAGTGATTTCATATTTTGCACTTTCAAAACATGCCAGGGAAGAACTGGTGAGCACGTTTACAATACTTGATTAAAAGTATAGAGATGTTATCATAGAAAACATGGGAATTTTTTCACCAGAGAAGAAACAGCGGTGAAATCTCATTCCCTCACAAATGTTGGGTCAGCTAGGATCATGAATCTTGAATCTGAGCATCGTTTTTTCTTACAGCACATCAGATGCAGCTGCCGTAATTGGGATGCGGTAGTTGGTTTACGATCCAGTGCTGGACATCATGAATTTCAGAGTGGAATGTTGTCTAAGAGATGAAAGACTGCAGGAATAAAAGATTAAGGGCAAGAGGGTGTGAACTCATCAATATTTGTACTTCTAGAGGACCTGAACCTTGGCCACATACTCCTGCAGCATCACTGTATGGTCCTTTATGTAAACAGCACTTTTCTTTTTTTTTTTTTCCCCTTGCTCGGTGAAAAATGGTGGTAATTATATAAAACTGCATAGCTACCAAGAATTTAATTTTGTGCTTTAACAATACAGAAATTAGGCACCAGCACAGCTTCTCTAAATGAGATTCGCTTCATTTCCCTGTCTCTTAGACAGAATGCTCCCTCCTTCCAGAATAAAATATGCAGAAAACTACAATAGCCCAAGGGAATCCCCTTGACGATGGATCCCCTCCAGAACATGGGCTCATGGAAAGAGAAATGTTGGGAGGCTCCAGATAGCAGCCTGAAGGAAACCCAAGGCATATACCTGTCCCC